>NW_027656617.1:0-75456 GCF_964235325.1 Thermobia domestica
GTGTTGAGGGGCATATTTGGTGAAAATTTAAAGTTGGTGGCCATCATAGTTTTGCGGTGGCCAAGTTAAACAAAATTTTAACAATTTTTAATATAGATATATAATAAATATAAGAAACCTGAATGAAATTTGGTGGATATATTCGGGGTGTTGAGGGGCATATTTGGTGAAAATTTGAAGTTGGTGGCCGTTATAGTTTTTGGTGGTGGCCAAGTTATACAAAATTTTAACAATATTTTAATATAGATATATAGTAAATATTGAGATATCTGAATGAAATTTGGTGGATATATTGGGGGTCTTGAGGGCATATTGGTGAAAATTTGAAGTTGGTGTCTATCATAGTTTTGGCGGTGGCCAAGTTATACCAAAATTTAACAATTTTTGATATAGGTATATAGTAAATATTGAGATATCTGAATGAAGTTTGGTGGATATATTGGGGGTGTTGAGGGGCATATTTGGTGAAATTTGAAGTTGGTGGCCATTATAGTTTTGGCAGTGGCCAAGTTATACCAAAATTTTAACAATATTTTAATATAGATATATAGTAAATATTGAGTTATCTGAATGAAATTTGGTGGATATATTGGGGGTGTTGAGGGGCATATTGGTGAAAATTTGAAGTTGGTGGCCATCATAGTTTTGGTGGTGGCCCAAGTTATACCAAAATTTTAACAAATTTTTGATATAGATATATAGTAATATAGAGATATCTGAATGAAATTTAGTGGATATATTGGGGGTGTTGAGGGGGCATATTTGGTGAAAATTTGAAGTTTGTGGCCGTCATAGTTTAGGCGGTGGCCAAGTTATACCAAAATTTTAACAATTTTTTTATATAGATATGTAGTAAATATTGAGATATCTGAATGAAATTTGGTGGATGTATTGGGGGTGTTGAGGGGCATATTTGGTGAAAATTTGAATTTGGTGTCTATCATAGTTTTGGCGGTGGCCAACTTATACCAAAATTTTAACAATATTTTAATATAGATATATAGTAAATATTGAGATATCTGAATGAAAATTTGGCGGAAATATTGGGGGTGTTGAGGGGCATATTTGGTGATAATTTGAAGTTGGTGTCTGTCATAGTTTTGGCGGTGGCCAAGTTTTACCAAATTTTTAACAATTTTTTGATATAGATATATAGTAAATATTGAGATATCTGAATGAAATTTGGTGGATATATTGGGGGTGTTAAGGGGCATATTTGGTGAAAATTTGAAGTTGGTGGCCATCATAGTTTTGGTGGTGGCCAAGTTATACCAAAATTTTAAGAATTTTTTGATATAGATATATACTAAATATTGAGATATCTGAAGAAATTTGGTGGACGTATTGGGGTGTTGAGGGGCATATTTGGTGAAAATTTGAAGTTGGTCGGCCGTCATAGTTTTGGCGGTGGCCAAGTTAAACCAAAATTTTAACAATTTTTTAATATAGATATATAGTAAATATTAAGATACCTGAATGAAATTTGGTGGATATATTCGGGGTGTTGAGGGGCATATTTGGTGAAAATTTGAAGTTGGTGGCCATCATAGTTTTGGTGGTGGCCAAGTTATACCAAAATTTTAACAATTTTTTGATATAGATATATAGTAAATATAGAGATATCTGAATGAAATTTGGTGGATATATTGGGGGTGTTGAGGGGCATATTTGGTGAAAATTTGAAGTTTGTGGCCGTCACAGTTTAGGCGGGTGGCCAAGTTATACCAAAATTTTAACAATTTTTTGATATAGATATATAGTAAATATTGAGATATCTGAATGAAATTTGGTGGATGTATTGGGGGTGTTGAGGGGCATATTTGGTGAAAATTTGAAGTTGGTGTCTATCATAGTTTTGGCGGTGGCCAAGTTATACCAAAATTTTAACAATATTTTAATATAGATATATAGTAAATATAGAGATATCTGAATGAAATTTGGTGGATATATTGGGGGTGTTGAGGGGCATATTTGGTGAAAATTTGAAGTTTGTGGCCGTCATAGTTTAGGCGGTGGCCAAGTATACCAAAATTTTTAACAATTTTTTGATATAGATATATAGTAAATATTGAGATATCTGAATGAAATTTGGTGGATGTATTGGGGTGTTGAGGGGCATATTTGGTGAAAATTTGAAGTTGGTGTCTATCATAGTTTTGGCGGTGTGCAAGTTATACAAAATTTTAACAATATTTTTATATAGATATATAGTAAATATTGAGATATCTGAATGAAATTTGGCGGATATATTGGGGGTGTTGAGGGGCATATTTGGTGAAAATTTGAAGTTGGTGTCTGTCATAGTTTTGGCGGTGGCCAAGTTATACCAAATTTTTAACAATTTTTTGATATAGATTATATAGTAAATATTGAGATATCTGAATGAAGTTTGGTGGATATATTGGGGGTTTTGGGAGGCATATTTGGTGAAAATTTGAAGTTGGTGGCCATCATAGTTTTGGTGGTGGCCAAGTTATACCAAAATTTTAAGAATTTTTTGATATAGATATATAGTAAATATTGAGATATCTGAATGAAATTTGGTGGATGTATTGGGGGTGTTGAGGGGCATATTTGGTGAAAATTTGAAGTTGGTGGCCGTCACAGTTTAGGCGGCGGCCAAGTTATACCAAAATTTTAACAATATTTTAATATAGATATATAGTAAATATAGAGATATCTGAATGAAATTTAGTGGATATATTGGGGGTGTTGAGGGGCATATTTGGTGAAAATTTGAAGTTTGTGGCCGTCATAGTTTAGGCGGTGGCCAAGTTATACCAAAATTTTAACATTTTTTTGATATAGATATGTAGTAAATATTGAGATATCTGAATGAAATTTGGTGGATGTATTGGGGGTGTTGAGGGGCATATTTGGTGAAAATTTGAATTTGGTGTCTATCATAGTTTTGGCGGTGGCCCAACTTATACCAAAATTTTAACAATATTTTAATATAGATATATAGTAAATATTGAGATATCTGAATGAAATTTGGCGGAAATATTGGGGGTGTTGAGGGGCATATTGGTGAAAATTTGAAGTTGGTGTCTGTCATAGTTTTGGCGGTGGACAAGTTATACCAAATTTTTAACAATTTTTTTGATATAGATATATAGTAAATATTGAGATATCTGAATGAAATTTGGTGGATATATTGGGGGTGTTGAGGGCATATTTGGTGAAAATTTGAAGTTGGTGGCCATCATAGTTTTGGTGGTGGCCAAGTTATACCAAAATTTTTAAGAATTTTTTGATATAGATATATACTAAATATTGAGATATCTGAATGAAATTTGGTGGATGTATTGGAGGTGTTGAGGGCATATTTGGTGAAAATTTGAAGTTGGTGTCTATCATAGTTTTGGCGGTGGCCAAGTTATACCAAAATTTTAACAATATTTTAATATAGATATATAGTAAATATTGAGATATCTGAATGAAATTTGGCGGATATATTGGGGGTGTTGAGGGGCATATTTGGTGAAAATTTGAAGTTGGTGTCATGTCATAGTTTTGGCGGTGGCCAAGTTATACCAAATTTTTAACAATTTTTTGATATAGATATATAGTAAATATTGAGATATCTGAATGAAGTTTGGTGGATATATTGGGGTTTTGGGGGGCATATTTGGTAAAAATTTCAAGTTGGTGGCCCTCATAGTTTTGGTGGTGGCCAAGTTATACCAAATATTAAACAATTTTTTAATATAGATATGTAGTAAATATTAAGATACCTGAATGAAATTTCGTGGATGTATTTGGGGGTGTTGAGGAGCATATTGGTGAAAATTTGAAGTTGGTGAGCCATTATAGTTTTGGGGGTGGCCAAGTTAAACCAAAATTTAAACAACATTTTAATATAGATATATAGTAAATATTGAGATATCTGAATGAAATTTGGTGGATATATTGGGGGTGTTGAGGGGCATATTTGGTGAAAATTTGAAGTTGGTGGCCATCATAGTTTTGGCGGTGGCCAAGTTATACAAACTTTTAACAACTTTTTAATATAGATATATAGTAAATATTGAGATATCTGAATGAAATTTGGTGGATATATTGGGGGTGTTGAGGGGCATATTTGAGTGAAAATTTGAATTTGGTGTCCATTATAGTTTAGGTGGTGGCCAAGTTATACCAAAATTTTAACAATATTTTAATGTAGATATATAGTAAATATTGGATATATGAATGAAATTTGGTGGATATATTGGGGGTGTTGAGGAGCATATTTGGTGAAAATTTGAAGTTGGTGTCTATCATAGTTTTGGCGTGTGGCCAAAGTTATACCAAAATTTTAACAATTTTTTGATATAGGTATATAGTAAATATTGAGATATCTGAATGAAGTTTGTGGATATATTGGGGGTGTTTGATGGGCATATTTGGTGAAAATTTGAAGTTGGTGGCCATTATAGTTTTGGCAGTGGCCAAGTTATACCAAAATTTTAACAATATTTTAATATAGATATATAGTAAATATTGAGATATCTGAATGAAATTTGGTGGATATATTGTGGGTGTTGAGGGGCATATTTGGTGAAAATTTGAAGTTGGTGGCCATCATAGTTTTGGCGGTGGCCAAGTTGTACCAAAATTTTAACAATATTTTAATATAGATATATAGTAAATATTGAGATAACTGAATGAAATTTGGCGGATATATTGGGGGTGGTGAAGGGCATATTTGGTGAAAATTTGAAGTTGGTGTCTGTCATAGTTTTGGCGGTGGCCAAGTTAAACCAAATTTTAACAATTTTTTGATATAGATATATAGTAAATATTGAGATATCTGAGTGAAGTTTGGTGGATATATTGGGGGTGTTGAGGGGCATATTTGGTGAAAATTTGAAGTTGGTGGCCATCATAGTTTTGGTGGTGGCCAAGTTATACCAAAATTTTAAGAATTTTTTGATATAGATATATACTAAATATTGAGATATCTGAATGAAATTTGGTGGGATGTATTGGGGGTGTTGAGGGGCATATTTGGTGAAAATTTAAAGTTGGTGGCCATCATAGTTTTGGCGGTGGCCAAGTTTAAACAAAAATTTTAACAATTTTTTAATATAGATATATAATAAATATTAAGAAACCTGAATGAAATTTGGTGGGATATATTCGGGGTGTTGAGGGCATATTGGTGAAAATTTGAAGTTGGTGGCCGTTATAGTTTTGGTGGTGGCCAAGTTATACCAAAATTTTAACAATATTTTAATATAGATATATAGTAAATATTGAGATATCTGAATGAAATTTGGTGGATATATTGGGGGTCTTGAGGGCATATTTGGTGAAAATTTGAAGTTGGTGTCTATCATAGTTTTGGCGGTGGCCAAGTTATACCAAAATTTTAACAATTTTTTGATATAGGTATATAGTAAATATTGAGATATCTGAATGAAGTTTGGTGGATATATTGGGGGTGTTGAGGGGCATATTTGGTGAAAATTTGAAGTTGGTGGCCATTATAGTTTTGCAGTGGCCAAGTTATACCAAATTTTAACAATATTTTAATATAGATATATAGTAAATATTGAGATATCTGAATGAAATTTGGTGGATATATTGGGGGTGTTGAGGGGCCATATTTGGTGAAAATTTGAAGTTGGTGGCCATCATAGTTTTGGTGGTGGCCAAGTTATACCAAAATTTTAACAATTTTTTGATTATAGATATATAGTAAATATAGAGATATCCTGAATGAAATTTAGTGGATATAATTGGGGGTGTTGAGGGGCATATTTGGTGAAAATTTGAAGTTTGTGGCCGTCATAGTTTAGGCGGTGGCCAAGTTATACCAAAATTTTAACAATTTTTTTATATAGATATGTAGTAAATATTGAGATATCTGAATGAAATTTGGTGGATGTATTGGGGTGTTGAGGGGCATATTTGGTGAAAATTTGAATTTGGTGTCTATCATAGTTTTGCGGTGGCCAACTTATACCAAAATTTTAACAATATTTTAATATAGATATATAGTAAATATTGAGATATCTGAATGAAATTTGGCGGAAATATTGGGGGTGTTGAGGGGCATATTTGGTGATAATTTGAAGTTGGTGTCTGTCATAGTTTTGGCGGTGGCAAGTTTTACCAAATTTTTAACAATTTTTTGATATAGATATATAGTAAATATTGAGATATCTGAATGAAATTTGGTGGATATATTGGGGGTGTTAAGGGGCATATTTGGTGAAAATTTGAAGTTGGTGGCCATCATAGTTTTGGTGGTGGCCAAGTTATACCAAAATTTTAAGAATTTTTTGATATAGATATATACTAAATATTGAGATATCTGAATGAAATTTGGTGGACGTATTGGGGGTGTTGAGGGGGCATATTTGGTGAAAATTTGAAGTTGGTGGCCGTCATAGTTTTGGCGGTGGCCAAGTTAAACCAAAATTTTAACAATTTTTTAATATAGATATATAGTAAATATTAAGATACCTGAATGAAATTTGGTGGATATATTCGGGGTGTTGAGGGGCATATTTGGTGAAAATTTGAAGTTGGTGGCCATCATAGTTTTGGTGGTGGCCAAGTTATACCAAAATTTTAACAATTTTTTGATATAGATATATAGTAAATATAGAGATATCTGAATGAAATTTGGTGGATATATTGGGGGTGTTGAGGGGCATATTTGGTGAAAATTTGAAGTTTGTGGCCGTCACAGTTTAGGCGGTGGCCAAGTTATACCAAAATTTTAACAATTTTTTGATATAGATATATAGTAAATATTGAGATATCTGAATGAAATTTGGTGGATGTATTGGGGGTGTTGAGGGGCATATTTGGTGAAAATTTGAAGTTGGTGTCTATCATAGTTTTGGCGGTGGCCAAGTTATACCAAAATTTTAACAATATTTTAATATAGATATATAGTAAATATAGAGATATCTGAATGAAATTTGGTGGATATATTGGGGGTGTTGAGGGGCATATTTGGTGAAAATTTGAAGTTTGTGGCCGTCATAGTTTAGGCGGTGGCCAAGTTATACCAAAATTTTAACAATTTTTTGATATAGATATATAGTAAATATTGAGATATCTGAATGAAATTTGGTGGATGTATTGGGGGTGTTGAGGGGCATATTTGGTGAAAATTTGAAGTTGGTGTCTATCATAGTTTTGGCGGTGTCCAAGTTATACCAAAATTTTAACAATATTTTTATATAGATATATAGTAAATATTGAGATATCTGAATGAAATTTGGCGGATATATTGGGGGTGTTGAGGGGCATATTTGGTGAAAATTTGAAGTTGGTGTCTGTCATAGTTTTGGCGGTGGCCAAGTTATACCAAATTTTTAACAATTTTTTGATATAGATATATAGTAAATATTGAGATATCTGAATGAAGTTTGGTGGATATATTGGGGGTTTTGGGAGGCATATTTGGTGAAAATTTGAAGTTGGTGGCCATCATAGTTTTGGTGGTGGCCAAGTTATACCAAAATTTTAAGAATTTTTTGATATAGATATATAGTAAATATTGAGATATCTGAATGAAATTTGGTGGATGTATTGGGGGTGTTGAGGGGCATATTTGGTGAAAATTTGAAGTTGGTGGCCGTCACAGTTTAGGCGGCGGCCAAGTTATACCAAAATTTTAACAATATTTTAATATAGATATATAGTAAATATAGAGATATCTGAATGAAATTTAGTGGATATATTGGGGGTGTTGAGGGGCATATTTGGTGAAAATTTGAAGTTTGTGGCCGTCATAGTTTAGGCGGTGGCCAAGTTATACCAAAATTTTAACAATTTTTTGATATAGATATGTAGTAAATATTGAGATATCTGAATGAAATTTGGTGGATGTATTGGGGGTGTTGAGGGGCATATTTGGTGAAAATTTGAATTTGGTGTCTATCATAGTTTTGGCGGTGGCCAACTTATACCAAAATTTTAACAATATTTTAATATAGATATATAGTAAATATTGAGATATCTGAATGAAATTTGGCGGAAATATTGGGGGTGTTGAGGGGCATATTTGGTGAAAATTTGAAGTTGGTGTCTGTCATAGTTTTGGCGGTGGACAAGTTATACCAAATTTTTAACAATTTTTTGATATAGATATATAGTAAATATTGAGATATCTGAATGAAATTTGGTGGATATATTGGGGGTGTTGAGGGGCATATTTGGTGAAAATTTGAAGTTGGTGGCCATCATAGTTTTGGTGGTGGCCAAGTTATACCAAAATTTTAAGAATTTTTTGATATAGATATATACTAAATATTGAGATATCTGAATGAAATTTGGTGGATGTATTGGGGGTGTTAAGGGGCATATTTGGTGAAAATTTGAAGTTGGTGGCCATCATAGTTTTGGTGGTGACCAAGTTATACCAAAATTTTAACAATTTTTTCATATAGATATATAGTAAATATAGAGATATCTGAATGAAATTTGGTGGATATATTGGGGGTGTTGAGGGGCATATTTGGTGAAAATTTGAAGTTTGTGGCCGTCATAGTTTAGGCGGTGGCCAAGTTATACCAAAATTTTAACAATTTTTTGATGTAGATATATAGTAAATATTGAGATATCTGAATGAAATTTGGTGGATGTATTGGGGGTGTTGAGGGGCATATTTGGTGAAAATTTGAAGTTGGTGTCTATCATAGTTTTGGCGGTGGCCAAGTTATACCAAAATTTTAACAATATTTTAATATAGATATATAGTAAATATAGAGATATCTGAATGAAATTTGGTGGATATATTGGGGGTGTTGAGGGGCATATTTGGTGAAAATTTGAAGTTTGTGGCCGTCATAGTTTAGGCGGTGGCCAAGTTATACCAAAATTTTAACAATTTTTTGATATAGATATATAGTAAATATTGAGATATCTGAATGAAATTTGGTGGATGTATTGGGGGTGTTGAGGGGCATATTTGGTGAAAATTTGAAGTTGGTGTCTATCATAGTTTTGGCGGTGGCCAAGTTATACCAAAATTTTAACAATATTTTAATATAGATATATAGTAAATATTGAGATATCTGAATGAAATTTGGCGGATATATTGGGGGTGTTGAGGGGCATATTTGGTGAAAATTTGAAGTTGGTGTCTGTCATAGTTTTGGCGGTGGCCAAGTTATACCAAATTTTTAACAATTTTTTGATATAGATATATAGTAAATATTGAGATATCTGAATGAAGTTTGGTGGATATATTGGGGGTTTTGGGGGGCATATTTGGTGAAAATTTGAAGTTGGTGGCCATCATAGTTTTGGTGGTGGCCAAGTTATACCAAAATTTTAAGAATTTTTTGATATAGATATATAGTAAATATTGAGATATCTGAATGAAATTTGGTGGATGTATTGGGGGTGTTGAGGGGCATATTTGGTGAAAATTTGAAGTTGGTGGCCATTATAGTTTTGGCGGCGGCCAAGTTATACCAAAATTTTAACAATATTTTAATATAGATATATAGTAAATATTGAGATATCTGAATGAAATTTGGTGGATATATTCGGGGTGTTGAGGGGCATATTTGGTGAAAATTTGAAGTTGGTGTCTATCATAGTTTTGGCGGTGGCCAAGTTATACCAAAATTTTAACAATTTTTTGATATAGGTATATAGTAAATATTGAGATATCTGAATGAAGTTTGGTGGATATATTGGGGTGTTGAGGGGCATATTTGGTGAAAATTTGAAGTTGGTGGCCATTATAGTTTTGGCGGCGGCCAAGTTATACCAAAATTTTAACAATATTTTAATATAGATATATAGTAAATATTGAGATATCTGAATGAAATTTGGTGGATATATTGAGGGTGTTGAGGGGCATATTTGGTGAAAATTTGAAGTTGGTGGCCATCATAGTTTTGGCGGTGGCCAAGTTATACCAAAATTTTAACAATTTTTTAATATAGATATATAGTAAATATTGAGATATCTGAATGAAATTTGGTGGATGTATTGGGGGTGTTTAGGGGCATATTTGGTGAAAATTTGAAGTTGGTGGCCATCATAGTTTTGGTGGTGGCCAAGTTATACCAAAATTTTAAGAATTTTTTGATATAGATATATAGTAAATATTGAGATATCTGAATGAAATTTGGTGGATTTATTTGGGGTGTTGAGAGGCATATTTGGTGAAAATTTGAAGTTGGTGGCCATCATAGTTTTGGCGGTGGCCAATTTATACCAAAATTTTAACAATTTTTTAATATAGATATATAGTAAATATTAAGATACCTGAATGAAATTTGGTGGATATATTCGGGGTGTTGAGGGGCATATTTAATGAAAATTTGAAGTTGGTGGCCATCATAGTTTGGCGGTGGCCAAGTTATACCAAAATTTTAAGAATTTTTTAATATAGATATATAGTAAATATTAAGATATCTGAATGAAATTTGGTGGATATATTGGGGGTGTTGAGGGGCATATTTGGTGAAAATTTGAAGTTGGTGGCCATTATAGTTTTGGTGGTGGCCAAGTTATACCAAAATTTTAAGAATTTTTTGATATAGATATATAGTAAATACTGAGATATCTGAATGAAATTTGGTGGATATATTGGGGGTGTTGAGGGGCATATTTGGTGAAAATTTGAAGTTGGTGGCCCTCATAGTTTTGGCGGTGGCCAAGAAAATGTTGTGGTCAGTAAATTAGACACACCCATAAAATTGCGCATAGTGGCGTGGTTTGTTTTTTCTAAGTCGGTGTGTGAGTGACCGTCTGCAAGCAACCTAGGACTTTAATATATTCATTTTAGTAGCTCCATCTGGACGCACTATTTTATCTCATGCCAAGCATTGGAAATATCTTGTTAAAGACTTAAAACATTACAAATTATGTTTTAGATAAATATTTCGGTCGATCCCATTTACTTTGCATACATGGAGTATTTATCATCACATTTTCATAGTGAAAATTTTTCTACCCGAGTTATAAAAAAGCAGGTTCTCAATTATACCCTTATATATATGGTGGGGCAAATGAAAGTGGCCCGGAGAACACAGGTCCAGGGTACAAGGAAAGGAAATACTTCGCTAACCTGTTTATAGCAGATGTTGAAAACGACCATCATTCATCTTTTGGCACTTATAGGGCCTGGTCAGTAAGTTGCAGAAGGCAAACAGAAGCTGGGCTGCTGGGATTGCTGCAATCTTATTAGAAGTGTTCTGCTGCAGTTCTTAAGGACGATTGTTGCGATACACCTTAGACTTTAGGTTTTCCCACAAAACGTAATCGCACAAGAACAGATCAGGTGAGTAGGGTGGCCAGCAAGGGCCGACACCAGGTCCGCACTAAGATCTTAACCGGTGATGTGCGTGTACATGGTGTGGTTCCATGCATACATTCACGTCCAATCATTTGTACTCGTCCGGGCCATTTTTATTTGACCCATATATATAACTCGATATACATGCACTGATTCTGATTTTTTTTGTTTATTTGTTTGAAAGAATATGCCCTCCCGATGGCCTATATAAATTTATTTAGAATCAAATGGAATCTTTGGAGCTAACACCATGAAACACCTCAATGGATGCTCTGTTGAAGCCGGTTACGAATTTTATTGAATAAATTTTATAATTATTATAATAATAAGAGCTTGTTTCTTGCTTTTACGTACGTAAATATTCCTTATGACTTGAACAAACTCAATCTCAGTGCACTCCCTATGTTATACTATATTGTGTTCTTTAAGATTTGTTTCTGACATTATGGGTCAATGCGAAAGTAGTCAGAAACATACACTTATCTTCCTAATTGCTACTATTGATCTCTTACGTGTTTTTGTATGCTTACCATTTAACTTTCTTCTATTTTACCTGTCCTGAAAAAAAAAAAAAACTGACCTTGATTCAGTACTTATATGATATTACTAGTACGACTCACGAAGCGTATCAATATAAATTATTTTTGTTACCAAGTGGATTTTGATGATTTTACTCTATTCCTTCTTAAACAGATTATTATTTTAAAATAAAGCACTGAATTTTGAAAGCTTTTCCCCATCGGAGCTTCGTTTCGTACTTCCGATAAATGCATGTGAACTTAAGTTACTTTTACTTTCAGCAGTGCCGTGATATCACACGTGTTTTATTGAAACTAATCAGAACACGATTTACAACACTGGTCACAGACTAGCAACATAGTACGCTACGTTTTTCAGTTTCTACAGAGAACAGATTGCCATAAGTGGGATTGCATGTTTGATTTTTGGAAAGAAAGGTAGAGGATAACAAATGGCCTAGATGTGAATGAATGGGAGTGTTTGTTTTATGTGCAGAGCCGTAGCCTGGGGTGGGGTGGGGGGTGGGGCGAGCGGGGCGGTTGGCGCGGTGGGGGCGGTTGGCGAGCGGGGCGCTGAACGAGCAAGAAGAAAGAAAAGTGTTGGAATTCAGTAAACGACGTGTCGCCCCGAAAAAGTATTGGAGCTTTATTAAATCAATATTGTTGTCGGTTTCAAATAAATAGATTTGTTAAAAATTTTCTTGCTCGCTCCAAACGTTTCAATAAGAGTCACAGCAACTTTTTACTTATTCCTTAAAGAAAGTTGTTATATATGATTTCTAAATGACGATGGATATACATGTCATCAAGTAATGACTTACATGTACGCAAGGGCGTTTTCAAAATCGGCGTTTTGATGGTCATACTTTTGCTGAGTTAATCACGCGTTTCTCACCAATCGGATTAATCACAACGGTGAGAATGAAGGTATGAAAAATGAGAGGAGTTAAGAGATACACGCAAGCTGCTGTTTGCGCGGGAATATTAAAAACGAAGGTAAACAAGGAGAATAATACGATTTTCAAATTGAAGTAGTTCTAGAATAGAAACTTAACGGGTCAGAACTTAACCCAAAGAATTTCGTCTTTTTTAAAGACTGATCAATACCAATGACTTTTATTCCATTGACATACCTATATGAAATGCTTCCAATATGAGTAAAGTATATGAAATATCTTGCAGAATTTTAACATTTTCAGGCAAAGCGCCCCCCCGAAAGTTAGCAAAACCCTCCCCGAAACAAAATCGTAAATACGCCACTGTATATATATATAATTTCAAACACATGTAGTAGCCAAACTCTATTTTCGATTTTAAGTACAAATATTAACCGTACTTTTCATCTCCATCGATCAATATTAAGAAATTCACAAAGAAGGTCCTTCAGGACAAACGTTATATTTCACAAAATATTTTCTATCGTAAAAGAATCGAAATTAGCGGCCGTATACAGAATAAAATTGCATAAGTATTGATGCTGTCACTCATTTCGAACATTTTAAAAGCAAATAGTTTCTAAAATACCGAAATTTCATTTCTTATCGATAGTATGAAACGTTGTAAATAATTGTAAATTTCTATAACTGTTCTCCAAGTAAATTTCTTTACAACCAAAGGTAATTTTGTCAAGTTTAACAAGAAGTCCAAAACAAGCCTCTTGAAAACAGCTCGTACTCAAACTGGTCGCTCTTGGTTGTTGCTTGATAAGGTGAGTGTGTGTGGGGGCGCCAAATTCTACTTCGCCCAGGCGCAGAAATTTCTAGCTACGACTCTGTTTATGTGCTTGGTTTTTGGATTTATTTATCAGTATTTCATAGTTCTTTATTATTTCATTTGGACCAATTCATAGTTAAATTCAATTTTCTTTGTGGAAACACTCAAGAACAAAGTGAATAGTAACAAATGTGCAAATAATAACCAAAATAATTAATTTCAACTAACAAATGACAATCACCTTATTTAATAACTAAAATTAATTAACTTACTATTTATTATCAATTCAACTTATTATTGCCCGTTAATGCTTCAGACAATACGACAGTTTGTGCCAATATGTAATTTTATTTATGAAAATAATACAAGAATGTGCTAATTCACTTTCAAGATTTATTCTTCGACTACACAATGGAAACGGCGGCGCACTATATTATGTATCGTCAATAGGCTATACAATGAAAAATGTGACAATTATAGTTTATACCAATTCTAACTTAATGACAATTAAACAAATTATAATCACCCGTCATATTATAATTTCAAAAACTATTATTATAGGTATAAAACTTATTATAAACAAAACACTTATACATTTGTAGCACATAGGAACGACACGTCCATTGCATCTATTTTTATCACCACTAAAGGTGTTGATGAATGACTGCCATAAATGATCGAAATATTTTCATACAATATTTATTTTGATATTACCCCAAAATAATCTTCAGGAGAAACTTACAAGCTCTTCGCTAATCTCATCTATTTTTTTTTCTAAAATTTTAGTGAATAACTTAAAGAAAAGGAAAAACACCGAATATTTAGGTGGGCGAGATGAATCTACAAAATGCTATATTACATGAACAAATAATTGTTTTCAATGTCTTTTGCATACTGAATCATTTTTGATGCTGAATAATTATAAGCTATAAGAAAATGTTTGAAAACCATCATTAGTTTTAAATTATTCACTATTTATATATATATATATATATATATATAT
Organism: Thermobia domestica; assembly: GCF_964235325.1. Taxonomy (NCBI): domain Eukaryota; kingdom Metazoa; phylum Arthropoda; class Insecta; order Zygentoma; family Lepismatidae; genus Thermobia; species Thermobia domestica. The sequence goes on from NW_027656617.1 coordinate 14,498, forward strand.
ATATATATATATATATATATATATATATATATATATATATAATGGGTATTTACTAAAAATCCGGAAAATTTCAACATATGCCAACAGGATGCAAAGTGGCAATGTGACGCTAACTAATAAAATAATAATTTAGTGTGGTTTTGTACTGTGTGATATCTTGTTTCTGATACTAATTTTCGTCTTTCCTTCATATTGCAGGCAAGTGTGAAAAATGATGCCAAAAGAATATATACTTCGAGAAAGGGTGTACAAGTTCTATTCAGAGCACAGAGAAGCTGGAAAAAGTCATACAGCAAACTATTTTCGCAAAGGAGTATCCAAGAGTACTGTTTATGATATTTCAAGGCGTTTTGAGATAGTTTAAGGCGTTTTGCCCACTTCACACAAGTCTGGATCTGGTAGAACAACAAAACTAATGGCTCCAAGGAAGGTCGAGGTTTTACGACGAAAATTTGATCATAGGGACGGAATTCTGCAACACCAAGGTGGAAAATTGTTCCACTGTTAATAAGACATTTAACAAAACTGAACATTGCAAGTCGCAAAAAAAAGAAAAGAAAATGAAAAATGAAAGAAAAGAAAAGAAAAAGAAAGAAAAGTGCATTCCTGACCGCAATCAAAGACAAAAAAGTGAAGCGAAAATGTTGTGCGGTCGATTTTCGAAACATTCTTGGATCTTGGATGACGAATCGTATTTTACCCTATCTAACTCTTCTATCCACGACAATAGAAATTTTAATTCATCCAATGTGTCCTCTATGCCTGCTAGTTAAATTTTCAACCAAATAGAAGTTTGAAAAGAAGATTCTGGTGTAGATGGCATTTAGCCCGAACGGAATGAGTACGCCCTTCATCAAAGACTTAAATGGTGCCATTAATTCCAATATTTGTCTGAAGAAATGTGTTCAAAACGACTTAATTTTATATAAAAGTAGCAGTGACCATAGCAAAGAGCTTTAACTCTTGCATTATGCAAATTTACCATAAGAAAATATTTAAATCTAGAGATCAGAGTGTCTCACTGAGTAGTGTGTGATTCGATAGCAATCTGTGTGTGTTTGCGATTATAACACAGCGTCCGTGGATTTTGTCAAAGTTTCCTAGTTTCATCCAGGGGCGTCATTTAGGGGGGTAGGGAGGGGCATTTGCCCCCCCTGAGTTTGAGATGTATATAGATTTTATCAATAGTATAGTAGTAAATATGTGAGAAACACGAAATTTTACTAATATCAAGGGGTCTTGCCCCCCCCCCAAGCAAAATCTGAAATGACGCTCCTGGTTTCATCCCTCTTTCTCATTTAACCAATTTTTTCCATTATCATTCACTTGCACGTACCAGCTATATCCTGTATCCCACATGGCATAGCCGTAGGATGTTCAACTAAATATTTCACATTAAGTTGTTAATCTTTAATTACGAATAAACTAGTTCTATCGCTTATTAGCCTTACCATCAGAAAACTGCCTAATTTTTTTTTTAAAAAAGTAACCATGTACATAAAAATGTGGGTGTTTGATATACTCAGTATGTCCTTGTAGAGTGTATTGATTTCAAATCTAACGAAGACAGCTAAGAGATGCCTTGTATGAAATAAACAACTTTTCTAATGCCGTCCTTTATAAAAGCATTCCCTTAAAATTCCACATATGAAGTGGGATGTGAAAAAAAGAAAAAGCAGCAGCCACTGTTTGAATTCAGGTAATTGATCGCTGTTCTCATCCATCGTTGCTTGTACTTGACTTTGGCTTTTGTCTATCAAGGGCGGCAACTTTCCTTTGACATACACTATTATGGGAATGTGCGTAGTAACTAGTCGCTCTCTTCTACATGCATTCCTCCTTATCAACTTTTGATTCAGACGCCTATAAGCTCTTCACTTTCATATGCTTTGTATATAACCGTCTGTCACTCAAACCAGCCCTCTTGTCTTCTTCTTCTATCGCTCCCTAAGCCAAAGAGCTAACCCTCGCCCACCAGCGTATAATCACTCACTTATCTGGAGGCGCCGGGGACCACCAACTGGAGTAAACATCCAGTAGCCCTAGCGTCAGGATCTACCCTCAACAAAAAAAACAAAATTAAAATTATTCATCCAAGGAAAGATGCTACCCTACAAGATAGCATTTGTTACCATATATGTCTGTACGATCGTATACAAAGTGATGAAACAATATTAACTATCTTGTTTCCCCATCTTACCCTCGATTTTAATTTTACCTCTTCTTGGAGAACAATGTCATAAATTAGCGTAATTGTGCTGAATGTATACACCGCGGTTAATTGAGGACGAAGCGAAATCTCCAAAATTACTTAGCTCTCTTCAGCAGTTAATAATTTCCTTCCTCGTAGAATCTGCATATCAGTCTATGCACATTTTCAGATTACTGCGAGAAAAGGGAAAAAACAACCCCGCATAGCATGAAGAAGAAAATTAATACTAGAGTATTCTGTCACCAGAAAGGAGTTACAAAGACAGATGGTTTCATTTTGAAAGAAACTAAATGAAAATTCTAGTTTTATGTACAAGGATTATCTTCTTTAGATTATGAAAGAATTGGTGAAACGACAGTGTGGGAGGAAACGAAAAAATGAAATGTAATATGTTGTCCATCATAAACTCATTGGCTTGGGGGTCGAATCGGGGAACCCTCGCACCAGAGGTAAGGAGCCAAAATAACTTATTGAAATGAGCCGATAAGGATGTTAACCGAAACGAAGTGATTTACCCATTACTGGTTCTGATAAACAAAACTGAACAAAACACTGACTGACAATTTGTCTGATGCAACCGTTGCTATAATGCCAAAAGCAAAACTCATTTTAATATACTCATATTCAACTGTAGTGCCTTCGTGAGAATTATGTGGATAAAAATTCGCACTAACTAACTCTATGGCCTATAAAACCCAGAGGTTCAATGCCACATTCCCAAAAGCTCTCCTTTGACTTCTGTCCGTAGTCAAATGGATCCAGTTCTACTTTGTATTCCTATTTCTGCGAGATTCATCTTAATATTATCATCCCATCTGCGCCTAGGTCTTGCTAATAGACATTTTCCGATTGAATTTGCAGTAAAAACTTTCAAAGCGTTCCTATTTTCTACCATTCTAACTACATGACCTGATCTGCCAACCTGAGCCTCCTAAACTTGATGACCCTAGCAATCTTGGTAAACGGTACAAATTATGCTCGTTAAGAAGTTTCCGTCATTCCTCATTCCAGTTCTCTTGGGTCCGAATATTTGTCTCACAAGGGGCATCACCCAATTGTTCGGCTCCGATTTCAATGATTTTTTTTTGCTGATAGAGGACATGTGTGTATTATTTGTTATGACAGAAATTTTTGCCATGGTGCATTTCTTCTATGTTTCTATAATTTTTAAGAGTTGTGATGTGGTTAATTAGAGATTACTGCAGAAGTCCCTTACTACCCTTTGTAAACAGAGTATTACTGAAAAAACAACCATGTAGATACATATAAGGCCTAGGGGGAAGTCGTATGATAGGTATGACCTTGATGGCAGCCATATTGAAATCCGCCATTTTGAATTAAGGTGAAGTTTTTGAAATGGGAATAGGGTAATATGAAACATAATTTCGGGGTAGAATTTAATCAGGAAAACAATGGAGAAGTTAGTTTTAAGATACGCACATTTGAGGAAAAGTTACAAGCATATTAATTGTTTATACTTACTATGTGCGTAAGTCCCTTACCTCCGCTTCTAACCCGCGTATTAATGATAAGTGGATAAAAGATTCAGTAATACATATTATGCCTAGAGGGAAGTGATACAGTAAGGGTATCCTTGACGGCAACCATCTTGAAATCCGCCATTTTGAATCAAAGTGAAGCTTTGAAAAATGAAAACCATAACATGTGACACCTCATTTTAATAGTAAATTTTCCCCAAAAGCCAATAATGTACTTATTTTTGTTCTTTAGTTAACTAGTATGAATTTAGGACTGGTTCTAATGTGCACCAAACGTCCATTATTCGATCTTTCAAATTGGCAACACTCCTAATTTTCACCGCATGTTTTAAGATTCTAACTGGCACTTTGTAATTGTTGCCAAGGCTCATGTTTTCTAAATATATTACATTTTTTTAAGTGTTGCGATTTGTCAGTTCATGAATAGTGTTGGGATAAGCATCCAGCAATTTTTCTGAATTTTGAAGATTTGCCATGTAATTATTTATTTCCTATACATGCCCTTCAAAAACTCGTTTACTGACATGAATCATCGCACAACGAAAGAACTCCAACTTTGCATTCAGATTAATACCGAAGACGTAGCTTGTAATGGGTAGTAGATGAGACGGGAAATCAAATGAAAATTCACTTCAAAAAGGAAAACGAAATATGATTGTTGTGTAAATCAATGGTCTTTTGTTTTGTTTTATATTTATTTCTTTATAGTATATTTGTTCATTTTCTACGGCAATTTTTTAGCTAGTCAGACATAAAAATCATTCGTTTTGTGATTGTTGTCGATGGTTCATGTTTGTAAGATTTATAAGCAGTATTGATCGGGAACTCGATTAAATTACACCTCTTATAAACAAGTTACCTGTTTTCATAGTATGTTCATGGTACAAACAGTGTGCTGGGAACAGTCATATTATGCCTCTTTAATATTTTCTATCATTGCTACTGTTCCCTTGAAGTTGTATTTAATAAAAATATTTTATTTTTTGTCGTTTGCGCAACCTGTAGGCTACATTTCTTTATAATTTTGTGGTCGTATAACACCAATTTGTTTTAATTTCATTTGTTTTAATTTTCTTTACGTCACAGGTCCATAGGTTTCTCATGTATTCTGCTTTAAAATAAATAATTGCATTGCAAGTCTTCAAAATTCAGAAAGATTGCTGGATGCTTATCCCAACACTATCCATGAACCGACAAATCGCAACTCTTAAAAAAATGTAATAAATTTAGAAAACATGAGCCATGGCAACAATTGCAAAGTGCCAGTTAGAATCTTAAAACATGCGGTGAAAATTAGGAGTGTTGCCAATTTGAAAGATCAAATAATGGACGTTTGGTGCACATTAGAACCAGTCCTAAATTCATACTAGTTAACTAAAGAACAAAAATAAGCATACTATTGGCTTTTTGGGAAAATTTACTATTAAAATGAGGTGTCACGTGCTATGGTTTTCATTTTTCAAAACTTCACTTTAATTCAAAATGGCGGATTTCAAGATGGTTGCCGTCAAGGATACCCTTACCGTATCACTTTCCTCTACGCATAATATGTATTACCGAAGCTTTTATCCACTTATTGTCATTAATACGCGGGTTAGAAGCGGAGTTAAGGGACTTACGCACATAGTAAGTATAAACAATTAATACGCCTGTAACTTTTCCTCAAATGTGCGTATCTTAAAACTAACTTCTCCATTGTTTTCCTGATTAAATTCTACCCCGAAATTACGTTTCATATTACCCTATTCCCATTTCCAAAACTTCACCTTAATTCAAAATGGCGGATTTCAATATGGCTGCCATCAAGGTCATACCTATCATACGACTTCCCCCTAGGCCTTATATGTATCTACATGGTTGTTTTTTCAGTAATACTCTGTTTACAAAGGGTAGTAAGGGACTTCTACAGTAATCTCTAATTAACCACATCACAACTCTTAAAAATTATAGAAAAATAGAAAACATGCATCATGGCAAAAATTTCAATATATATTGAAACTGGAGCCGAACAATCGGGTGATGTCCCTTGTCAGTATTTTATTCTCAAATACTTTTAGTCTGCGTTCTTCCCTCAGAGTAAGTGATCATGTTTCGTAATCGAACAGTACAAGAGGTATGACTATCGTTTCATATATTTGAAGGTTAAAATTCTTCGACAGAATTCCTGACGACAACAGGTTTTGAACTAAATAAAAACACGTATTCCCTGCTTTCACTCAATATTTAATTTCTTCGCGGATATGATTTTAGTCTGTTAATATTGATCCTAGATAACTGAAAGTATCTACTTTGTCGAAATTATTATTTGATATTTTGATGTATCCATAATTTGGAGTATTACAATCCCGGTGTATTTCCATATATTTAGTTTTCTCTGCATTTGCTTCTAAACTCACGTCCCTGCAAGTGTTTAATAAGACCTCTGCATTTCTTCACGCCATGTTAAATTATTATTATTATTATTATTATTATTATTATTATTATTATTATTATTATTATTATTATTATTATTTTGTATTTTTAAATATATAGTTTAGGTCAGTGATGATAATTTATAATGAGGTAAGGACTACGAAGGCCAGCACAATATACGAACCACACTTGGGGGTCAGGCAAATTAAAAGTAAATAGATAAATAAAAATAAACATAGAACGGTGAGTATTTAAGAATTTATTATTATTAATCAAATATTAGAACACAATGGCTAATGTGCAAAAGAAAAACAAAATTGCTTTTAATGAAAACAGTGAAATTTCTCAATTTTTTTTTCAAAAAAGTTTGAAAGAGAAATAATCAATTTTACTTTTTATTTGTGACCCGCGGGCCACCATTTGGGCACTAATAGTTTAGACCAAGTGTACACTCAGAGTATTTTCTTTCTTTTTTTTTCGTTAAACATAATCTAAAAATAGAATATACCTGGGTGGGTTGACTAATATATAGTATGATCGGTCTGCAGAGAACACTAGCGAATATTCCGGGCGAAGAGGGCGACATGTTCCCTTCAATCTTGGGACTGGGGATACTGCTCCCCAATAATCCGATTTGAAATGTGTTTTTTGAGGAAAAATGTGATAATTTGTGTCCGATTGCCACAAAGGAAAGTGGGATGAAATTGATATCCGCTCAGAATAAGCCTCGAATGTGTCCGCCTCCCAATGTTGATGACAATTTTGCTCTCCTGATCCTCCATAGCATTGTTTTTCAACTTCATAAATAATTTGAACATCACTTAAAAATATATATATGGGAACCGTCTTACCCGTCGCCCCCAATGTTGAAGACAGATTTGCGCCGCTGGTAGAGAACAATAGTAAAACATATGCATAACCATAAAAAAATGTTTCTTATTTGATTTTTACTTTACGTATAACTCAGAAACCTAAGGTTAGCCCACATCATCATATTTCTCAGCTTGTATAATATTAGCAGATCCCAAAGTCTACCAGCATCCCATTTGATCCAGATAAGATGTGTTCGGTTGAACTGGTATAAATATGCTTGAAAAAGTTTCTCTCCTGACACTGGTGCCATGTGTATTTGAATCTATTCCTGTGCGTGGAGCGTGATCACTGCATGACAATGCTTCTATCCACACGAATGTATACAAGGCTGCAATGCTAGACCTGGACAGTAGAGTGGGTACTGAATCTCCTAGAAGCCATAGTCTTTCACTGCATCTTTCTTCCGTACGAAGGAGATGGAGTGGGTCGTGGATCAACTGGTCAAGTTTTTACACACTTTACCATTTTAAATCGTCAAGGTCAGATCCACCGGCAGGCCGGTAGCCAGCCCAAAAATGTAGGGGGGCTAGTAGAAGTTAGGGGAGGCCCGATCCAAATATATTATAGTTCATCACCATATGTAATATGAATGATATGTATGATACGAATGACGTAAAGAAACTTGCGCAACCCGTGAAGGGACGACGTCTAACAATTCATTCGCCATTCTTCAATAGTAACAATGAAACAACAATTTAAAAACACTATCACATTTTATTCACACGTGGTTACCTTAGCACAAACATTCAAAGCACAAGAAATACTACAGTGAAGTCATTTTACACTACACTAACAGTTTATTTTCACTTACGAAAGAAAGGTTTTTCATATTTTTGATCTTTGAAATTATTAAAATCTTTTTTAAGATTTTCAAAGGAAATACTTTGTTTCCTATCAGAAAGAATTTGCTTTAGATGTGAAAATGATCTTTCCACATCTATAGATATCACTGGAGCATATTTGAAACATGTAATTTGGGAAGAATCCAATTTCCAAAATTAAAGGGGTGGGCCAAAGTACTCCTCCCAAAAATTTAAAGGGGGGCGTCAATATACCCATGTCTTATGATAGGGAATAGACCAATATACATGATCATATAACCATATAAGGTAATAGGACCTCATCGAAGGGAATAAATTTGGTCAGAAACGAAACACGTGGTACAACGTATTGCTTACGTTTATATTTTGGCAATTTTTTACCTTTAAAAGGGAACGAGTTGGAAGACCCAAATTTATAGTAATATATATTAGGGTCTATACTATTATACCAAATGTATAAATGGGCAATTTCTAAAATTTAAGGGGTGGGCCAAGATACCCCTTCCAAATTTTAAAGGGGTGCTCAAATGTACCTATGTCTTATGATAGGGAATAGACCCCTATACATAACCATATAACCATATAAGGCAATAGGACCTCATCCAAGATAAGATAGGATAAATTGGGCCAAAAAACCAAACACGTGGTTGTACTAAAATTTGGCAATTTTCTACCCATGAAAGGGAACGAGGTGGACCACCCAAATTTATAGTGATACATACTAGGGTTCTATACTATTATACCAAATGTTTAAATTGGGCAATTTCCAAAATTGAAGGGATGGGTCAAGGTACCCCTTCCAAAATTTCCAAGGGGTGCATTAATATATCCATGTCTTATGAAAGATAATGGAACCCTGTATACGCCCATATAACCATATAGGATAATAACACCTCATAAAAGGGGGTAAATTAGGTCAAAAGCCTCAGAAATTTGAGTTTTCGGCAATATTTTACCCATGAAAGGGAACGACATAGACCCCCAATACTGATAGAGGTACATACCCTAGTCCTAGGCTACCATACCCAATTTTTTAGATTTGGCAATTTCCAAAATTTAAGGGGGTGGTCCTATGTACCCCTGCCAAAATTTAAGGTGTGGGCCAAGGTACCCCTGCCGAAATTTAGAGGGGGTGGTCCTAAGTACCCCTAGGTCATTGACCCGGCCAAGGTCATTGACCTTTGACCTATGACGTCACAAAACATTTTGCTGACTCGACGCAATATAGTGCGGGGCCTACTACTGTTATTATCAGACACCGAGATCGCTTGGCCAGATGAGAGTGACTCAGATCTGTGGTATGCTGTCATTCATGAATAAATGAAGAGTAGAGGAAGAGAAAACCTGTGATAATGGCAAGAAATTGCTTCTAAAGTGTGAAATTGCACTTTTCCTGAAAATTGCAATAATAGCACTTTGCCATTAATTCCGGGCTTTAATCATTAGTATTTTGCCTTTTTTTCGCGAACTGAGAACCTTTATCCTCTACAAGCCCCTGCTAATGTTTTCGTCTTAACAGAATAATTATCCTAATAAGAGCCAAATGGATTTTTGAAGGAATGTTGAGAAGAATGTGGAAAAGAATATGGAAATAAGATATTATTAACAAAAGGAAAATTGCTAATCTGAATCTGTTGCAACACAGATTTCGTAACAAATTTCAAGCAGAGCACTTACAGACAAAAGTATTCAAGGAAACTGTCTGTTTGGGTACGGAACAACGAACAGGCCAGCCCATACTGTCGACTGATTCAATCGAGCATACGTGACACATATTTATCCTCGTTTTCGTGTGGGGTTACATTTATATGCTCCCTACATCATGTTTAGCACAGTTGTAACAGAGGATCATACACAAAGTTGCGGATACAGACTAAGTGATTTAGCACAGCTGCAACAGGAAATTCTGCATACAGCTACAGTCGCTGAAACAGAGTGTGAGATGTTGGGATGAGATTTAGCACAGCTGTAACAGAGCATCGAGCACGTAGTCGCGGTCACCGATACGGACCGTGACAAGTTGGGACGTGGTTCAGCATAGCTGAAACAGAAAATCACGCAAGCAGTCGCGGATACAGACCGATTACGTGCTCATAGGCACGCGTGCTGATCGACATAGTCCGATTTTCGTGCACATCCCCACGGTATTTTTATCTTCGAATCTCATCGTGCTCATCCCCACGCTACCAGCTGTCAAGTACGTACACCTGGCTTCGTGCCTTGGGGGGTGGGGGTGGAAGCCTTGTTGTCGTCTCGACGTTCCCAGAGGTCGGGTGTGCACACCTAATTCCGTGGCCTTAGTGCTGGGGGTGGGGGTGAAGAAAACTATAAAAGGCCAAAATACGATGATTACAGTACCACACTGATCTGCAATGGAGTTCACAAGGACCGCTATGGGCAAAAAACTGTTACTGCATGAAGAATATCAGTATCATTTCCAGAGGAAGAATAGAGATTTTACAACATGGGTAAGTCAAAATCATTAATATTTCCATAAGCCAATTTTGAAAGTTGTAAACAGAAGGCTTGAGAGTTTATGGTATGCCTGAAAGTTGTAATTACATCTATTTTGGAAAACTTTATTAATCAAATCCATATGTATTATTATTATTATTATTATTATTATTATTATTATTATTATTATTATTATTATTATTTGGGTTTCTTCTCCCGAAAAACCTAACAGCTGGAAAGATTGTGGAAGGGTCCTCTGGACCCGAAGAGCCTAACAGCTTTACCAGATTGTGGAAGGAGAGCGTTTCCATATGTATTATTATTATTATTATTATTATTATTATTATTATTATTATTATTATTATTATTATTTGGTACATTTATGAAGTAAAACATAATTAATCAAATCTGCATCTTTCTTTCATGTGTGTGTGAAGAGAAGGACTTCGAACTGTCCTGGCAAAGTGAAGTTGGTGGAGGAAATAGCAGTTGTAGAGAGAAATCACACATATATGCCAGACGTCGCTGCTTGCGAGATACGAAAATGACTCGCAAATTGTAAGAGAAGAGCAGAGAAAGAAATATTTACACCGGTAAGTCAGATCTTCATAAACGAAATGACAGTACCAGTAAACCAAGGTTTAGATTTGGTGACAACAATTCCAATGCACAGTGACAAGAAAGGCTATTTGAACAAAGCAAGAAGAAAAGCTCTCGGCTTGAAACAGGACACACCAACGCCTAGCAACATCTCCTTCCCTGACGATATTCTCCTATTTGAGGATGGATCCTCATTCTTGCAATACGACACATTAGAAGAAGACAAAAGGATTCTGTGTTTCGGTTATGAGGGTTTAAGACGAGCACTGAAAAACAGTGAGGAATGGTTCTTGGATGAAACTTTTAAGAGTTCCTGTAAACATTTTGCACAGCTATATACCTTACATGCTGATATTGGAAGTATACATAGCAGTACATCGGCCGCGCCCGTTCTTTATGCATTGCTGCCCGACAAACGTGACGTCACGTACAGACATCTGTTTTCATTCGTAAAATCATGGTGTGGATCTAACCCAAAATTGCTGAAAGTCGCCTTCGAAGCAGCAGCTGTGAATGGTCTGAAGGCTGTATTCCCCGCTGCTCTGATCTCAGGGTGCTACTATCACTTTAACCAGGAAATTTGGCGGGAGGTACGAGCTCTCGGCATGGTGGAGGAGTACACAAAAAACGAATATATACGCAACCATGTGTGGATGTGTGCTTCTCTGGCCCTTGTGTCTCTGGAGTGCGTTGACGATGGTTGGTTGGTCATCATGGAGCACTGTCCAACAGGAGAAAAGGTTGAGGCGTTCAATGAATATTTTATTGAACAATGGCTGGAGAATGCTAACGTACTTTAAAAAATGTGGAACTGCAGTGGGCAAAGGCACAGGACGAACAACGTCGTTGAGGGTTGGCATCATCGATTGAACAGCACCATATCAAGAAATTCATCGCATCTCTTATCTCTTATAAAGGTGTTGAAAGCAGATGCAACATCCAGTTTCCATGTCCTTAACAAACAGGAAGTGTTTCCCAGCAGCCAGAAAAGCAGAAGGTTGACATATATGAAGCTGGATGACAGGATAAATCAAATACTGGAAAATTTTGGAGAAGATGGTGACTTGAAGAGATGTCTCAGGAGATTGAGGTATGTGCATAAACTCGAGTAGGCTAGATATTGTAATGTGTAAATATTTATAAGTTTATAGCCATGTATTATTTTCGACGAGGTGCAGTTAGTACGGATATACTCGACAAGTCTCCTATCGGTGCCGCCTAGGGGTATGGATCGAATGTGATGTAATTATGTAGTCATTGCTTTTTTCCATGCTCTTGAGCGGCATGTTACAGGTCGTCCAGACGTATCAACATATATTTTTATGTGTTTTACATAAATGCGTTTTGCATAAGTTTGTATCCAAACTAAATTTTGTAGCTGTGAAGTGTTGCTTGAATATACGTACCTTTGTACTGGTGTGGTTTAATTTTAATATTTCATACGTTTCTAGCCAATTGTATGTAGTTATTAAGTTTTGCATGAATGTGCGTAATGTTGTACTGGTTTTGTTTTATTTTCATATTTTATAAGTTTGTAGCCAGTTTCTTATAGTCAGTTCCCTTTTCTGTGTAAACAGGTTTCCACCCCTCTGCGCACCTCGCCTCAGGAAGCGTGTGGATTAGCACGATAATAAATAAAGATAAAAATACCGTGCCGGTGTGCACGAAAATCGTACTGTGCGGATGTGTGCGCGCGCCGATGTGCACAAACACCTACAGACCATATGTTGGGACGAGTTTTGGCACAGCTGTAACAGGGACGCCGATACGGACTGTGACAAGTTGATACGTGGTTGAGCACAGCTGAAACAGAAAATCGTGCATGCAGTCGCAGATACCGATAATTACATGTTGAAATGTGAAGACAACAAATTGCAATTAGGCGTTGATGAGTGTGTTGTCATCAGGGAAATATATACATAGTACCTATAAAGTACGATCAAAATTTGGAAAGATTATCTGCCTGCTGACAGCTTTATATCTGCTGTGTTTCCTTAGTTATTATGCAATCAGAGGTGTGAAACTAGTGAGTTCTGAATAACCCTGTATATAGTTTAACACTCCGCGGTTATGTCCTTTAGGCTAAAGGATACGAGACGCAAGATAAATAATAATAAATGATAGATGGAGAGAATGGTTGAAACGTGAGACAAAGACAAGGGAGGAAAACAGAGAGGAAAGACAGGAACATGCTGCTGATCTCAAATTCAAGTATGGTATAGAATTAGGAATCCCTCAAAGGAGAGACGGGCACTCTACCACTAAGATATTGTGCACTTCTCCAAGAACTTTATCAATGGAATTGAGCTTAAAGGAACGTATAACACTATGTTTTATTTACTTTGTTGAGAACAATACATGTAATACCGAACAGCAATTCCCACAACCCAACGGCATCTGTGTTTGCAGCATCACCAATTCGATCCGTATTAAAGTAGCAATAATGCAAGAAAAAAAATCCCTCCTGCTCTTATATTGTAAAAGAGGGAGTCTGAAGAAACTTCCATCACTGTCAGTTGGGGAGATCAATTACTCTGAAAGCATTGATATGTTATGAAAGAAAGTGAAACGCCCCCATCAATCCACCACTTATTTTTCCAAAACGTTTGACGCCTTGCAGCCTACAAGACTTTCGTTCTCAACCAACCTCACTACTACAGATGCATACACCAAGTTATGGAGTTTCTTACTATTTGATGTAAGTGGAGCAACAATTTCACACCCACGGCTCCAGAAGAGAGTATAAAAACATGCTTAAGGTGAAATTCCTTATTAATAAAGTCTTTCTAAAAGCTTCAATGTATAAATTCTTTTCTAATTCACTCGCATATATATATATATATATATATATATATATATATATATATATATATATATATATATATATATATATATATATATATATATATATATATATATAAAGAAAAAAAGGAACGGTTGATAATATTCTGCTTCAGTTATAATTAAAATACTTATTTAAGAAATAATTATGAAGTTATAAAAGACGTTTTCGGAAAACATCATTTGAAACTTTCCTCTGAGAAATTACTTATACTTCATTAGAGATTGTTAATTAAATATAAGCTTATGGTATTTACTATTTTCAGGAAAATTGCAATTTTCCACTTTTATCTTCGAATAAACTACTTTTAGTTTTAGGGGTAGGAAGAATTTTTTTAAAAAATCCCCCCTGCTCATCTAATAATTAACACTCGCATCTTGTATACGGGATCTCGGGTTCGATTCCCAATGAAAAAGCATTGAAGCTTTGAAGTGGCTTGGATTCCACCTTAACCCGATGTGTTCCACCGGTTACGTCATGAAACTACCATTTTGAATGTTTCCTATATGTTAACAAAAGAGACACTGACCAAAGCTTAAAACCCACTTTATTTTAAATTATAATTTGTAACTGTTTCGGATATCTAGCATATCCTTCTTCAAAGTGGGTTTTAAGCTTTGGTCAGTGTCTCTTTTGTTAAAATAATCAATCCAAAGCCATGAATAGTCTTCCTATATGTTATTCAGAATATCTATATCTTCCCCACTCGTCTAATCTATAGATACATGTTTATATTCTGAGTACGATTTTGGAGCGAAATATCTCGAATATTACCGGTACTAAACTTTAACTGCTCGTTACGTGCACTTCAATTGTGTTCGTCTAGTTTCCGAAATTCATTGAGTTTTTAACATATGGAATGTTTGCAACACTTCAGCAGTAAAGAAATTTGAATTCGATTCATTAAAATGAGCGACATTAACGTCTTTGAATAGATGGACGATGAAATTAGTTGATGTCTTTTTACTTTGGAGCAGTAGAGTCATATCAGATTTTGTACGGGGGAGGGGGAAATAGATTGTTCATCTACATAAGACTTTCACGTTTTATGTTAGTATATTAGTATACAATTTATTAAAAAGCATGTGCTTCTCAAACTCAGATGGACACTTGCCCCCTGCCCTACTCAAATGACGCCCCCGCTTTGGAATATACTGTATATTAGGGGAGCAATAATATTTAAGGTAATGAAAGTCACTTTAAAAAACTTAAAATATATTCCTATATATGCTTGAGAATTTCCTGGAGAGGTACGGTTATCATGTTTCCTTAGAAACGGCCTTCATAGTTCCCAAATGAAATTTTCCACTTTTACAGAAATAATTTGAAACAATTTCATATATTGTTATATAGATGATAATTTGTTTAGCTAAGGCAAACTTTTGGGCTATGAAAACACTTCGCTACTACTGAGCAGGGACCTTTTACACTTTAAGAGCATAACAAAATGCAGATTTCATTTCCTCAACTTAGTTTCCAATATAACAAATAGCCCAAGTAACCAAGAAAAGTTTTCTCAGTACCATCATTTACTTACGAGGAAATTTTAGTCTGTGTTACTCATCAGTTACCAAAAACTTCCAATCGACCTTAATACAAGGAACAGCGTTAGACAAAGTGTATATTTACTGTCTCTAACATTGAATTTAGGGTTCTGCGACTAAATTATTGCGTTATGAAATATTGCTTCTTTGCTCTTGATTTCATTCTTGGAGGTCACAGTCTAAAGTTACCCATCAAGGAAACAGTATTACGTAAATCCTTCAATGTACAATTTATAACTACAGATCAAACGACAAGAATACCATTACCTTACGTAATATTGATGTACCACTCAACCACAAGTACTGGATATTCGATTAATCTTATTCAGACATTGAAACAAGAAAATACATGTTGATACGTAACAAAGGACAAGTACATCACGTGATTCGGAAAAGTACTACGGAATATTAATATGGAAAGTGTTACATATAGGTACGGTAATATTAATATGGAAAATGTTATATATCCCGAAGCAAAGGTGAAGTAGTGTCTATTACAGTTCGTTGCGTATATACACGTTTTCTATCTTTTATATCTTCTACATTGTCAAGGGAAGTCTGAATCATAGTTTTACTACAAAATCAGTAATACTCTACCACAATGTTCTATTGTCCTTCTTCATCCGATTATTTAAAAAAAAAAAAAAAACATAAAGGTATTATACAGGGTGTTAACAAATTATACCAACTAACCGAAAGAGGTTATTACTAACATTAAAATAAAAACACTTTATATAGCCTGTGAATACAAATACATAGTTTCAGAGTTAGGGACGCCCAAATACGTGGAAACGATAAACTGCTACAAACGTTATTTCGAACATGCGAAATCATGAAGTGGGGGTTCATATTAGCGTACAGAAAATCACGTATATGCCACCCAAAGAAGAACATTTCAGCAAAGTACAATGTGGATGGGTGCATAAGGGATTCTCTACACGGTATAATTCCCTGAAATGCTCCGAACAGAATTCCCAGATATGTTAGGAGTTAAAAGTGCGTCCAAAGAAGGCAAAATGTAACCCCACCACAACTCACGCAGCGCCTTCTCCAAATAGGGAGGTCGTTTTGCCGGACTCTGTACATAACAACATCTAATATTCCCGAACTAAGAAATACTTTAGAAAAATGGATAAGAAATTAACAAAATCAAACTATTAAAATTGAAATCCATTTCAAAGGAAACAGAAAAACAATTTCATATAAAAGCAATGGACTAAATAAACAGAAATTCAAGGTCTTAACATGTCTAAATAAGATTAAGACAGAACATTTACGGGATCATTATAGATATACTTTCATATTCCGCACGTGGTTATATTTATCAATATCAACATGCGCTTTTGTAATACAAGTTATTACAAGAAGTAGACGACAGGAATCATCGTCACCACTTGGCCATGTGATGGAAGTAGAACACCAGGGAACTTAACCCCTCTCTTAGCATGCTATGGAGCTCTGAGAGATTCTAACCTCAAACCATCCAGCTTGCTCTGGAGCTTCGTGGTTTTTCTTTCCTGCTTAGCTTGCCCTGAAATTTCGCAGGATGCCAAACTCTCTTTGCATGCTCTGGAGCACTGAGAATCCTAGCTCACCTCACTCAGCTTGCTTAGAGCTTTGTGAGGATCCTACCCGTCACTGCATGGACCTTCTGACACCTATTTACCCTAACTATTTAGAGGACTTTGCATTTATCTTAGTGAACCTACGTAATATTGTTTTATACCAGAAAGTTTTATAATAAAACTGGTTACGGAAGAAACTCGATTTCCATGTGTAATTTCTCTACCTTCGACCTAAGAAGGTAATTTTAAAATATGGATTAAAATAACGTAATATTACTCGTCATAAAACTACCGAAAAAGAGGTACGATCATTTTGCGCCAACCACGAAGAGAGATCGTTAATGCGGACATTTAAAATTTGCACTTAAGTAATATTTATTTCACGTTACAAGTTTCGAAAAAATAAAGCCAAATGGCATGTAAGTACATGTTGATAGTTGAATGACGTAAACATATATAAAAAAAGCACTGTCTATTAAGATTTGTCCTTGAACTTTTTTTTTCTATGTCACCGGTAACATTGCTTTTATTTCCCATACAAGAAAACGGCTGAATCACTGTATATACGTATATAAACTGCAGGACGATAACCCAATGTTATAAGAAAACTTATGTGATTTATTACAGCACATAATTAAGAGAAAGACGCGTGTTTCGTTCTACAAGGTTCATGAACGGAAAACACAAATTAGTAACACGATGCAACATCTTAGAAGTTTGTCCCGAGAGAAACAATTTACGCCAACTTGCACGCTAGGCTTTTTATTTTTCTAGTAGAAATGATGAGACTGACCTTCGTTGTCAAAGCACTTTCTTCCTCGTGTACCAGCATTGGTTTCGAGGCCACCTGCAAAACAAAAATAACATTATCACCAATAAATATTTTTAGATCTTGGACACGCAAAGTCTGTATTGATAGATTCAGTATGGCTAAAAGAAGCTGGTTATCTAACGTTTAAAAATTGTCTCAAAACTTATGTAAATCTGGCCAGAAATAAACTAAAAATAACTCTTTAACACTGAACAGTCTACATGAAAAGTAGGAAATTTCATTGGTCTTATATTATCTTAGGTTAGGGAAGGAAAGGAAAGTGCTGAAGCTAAGATTTCCTACATTTATCAAGAAATGTATTCATTGCATAACAATCTCAAGCGATTTACTCTAAGTTAGTGTACAAATAGTAAGAAATATGTCTGATTCTTCCGGAATTCATGACGTATGAACCAAGGAAACTTCTTATCCTTTTTGTTGTTGTTCTTCTTTAAAAACTGACTTAGAATACTCGTTTAGGAAACTTAAAATTAGCAATAGAAGACTAAAATCGAGCCAGTTACTTCTCATCGTTGGGAAAAAAAATCTTCTATAATTGATTTTACCAAATCTTTAGCTCGTACATACTCGTAACTTTAAAGTATCAAATAAAGTATGAGAAAAACAGATTGTATAGGGAATGAACGTTACTATCAGGTAAATCATTTATCATCCATCGCTGCTAATACAGAAAATCTTTAAAATAACAAAGTGTAAAACCATACTTTATCCCTGGTATCCTATTTATGATAGAAACTCATGTCACTGTGTGAGTAACGCTAATATCCTGGAATGTTATACGACCAGATGTGTAATGCTGGTTGTAGAAACATAATGAGGACAACAATAATTCATTATAATAACCGCGAACGTCTCAGTGCATCACACTAATTCTTAATAGACGAACTACGCTAACAAAGAATCTCTACGTGCGTCATCACTCCCCTCCTTAAGACTAATACATGTCGCTACCTGTGGGATCGTTCTGTACAATCAATTTTTTGAATAGTTGGATAAAAAGAATTGTGTGAAGGATGATGAGCAAACTCAAAACTAACTAAATAAATAATTATATTTGTTATATGGAAACAATTTAAAGCTTTTACTTAAGCACGATTATAACATAAAATGTACGGCGGTCCCGACGCTCCGATGCAACAACTAGTATTCTCTAGATAAGACATTTCAGCTCTAACCTGCAAAAAATAACTCTATGCAAAATGTCATCATTGTATGATGTCAAGAAATGAGTCAAATTAAGGTTGTAAGAAGGAGGACATGTTTCAATCATTTAAAGAAAAGCATGTAATAAGAACAACGAAGATGGAACTTGTTCTTCGGACACTGAATTTAGGTCGAAAGTGTTTTTCGTTATATTGTTAGAAATAACACACAACCTCTCAGCAACGCGCAATGTTTTTTACTAAAATATCGGTGTGTAACAGCTTCGCCAACTAAATAACCTCTTTGACTTCATCAGACACACTATCTAAGGCAATGTGTCTGATGAAGCCAACGGTTTAATTAGTTGGCAACACTGATACACATATCAATATTTTAGTAAAGAAAAGCATTCTCCTTTACTCACAAGCTGTGTTAGTTCTACTTTGAATTGCCAAAGCAAAGCTAGCATGAACCAGATACTTATATTATATATATATATATATATATATATATATATATATATATATATATATATATATATATATATATATATATATATATATATATATATATATAGGGGGAGAGAGAGAGTGTGTGTTTCAAAACAACACCGACAACGTTTGGGAGGTGATTTATCACACCAAGATAAGACAAAAAGTATAGACCAACCTGAGTGCACAAATGGTTCCTTTCTGAACAATAGGCTGCCGAAAACATTAAAAAAAATGACCTTCAAAGGTTCATAGCTCCAGAACTATGGAACCTACCATTGTCGGGTCAAGACTTTATTAGGAACTAATACGTGCGCTATTTAAAAATACACGTTTCAGAATCTTAAGTTACTCAAGCAACATTTTTTATAGAGGGAGTTTACAGGTATATAATTTGAAGTACTCACCAACTACCTCTATAAAAACTGTAGCGGAAATATCGCAGGATTCTGAAACACGGATATTTGGATAGGTCACATATTAATTCCTAAGTGAAGTCTTGACCCGACTACAATAGGTTTCATAATTTTTGAGCTATGGACCTTTAAAGTTCGCTTTTTCGTATTGTCGGCAGCCTATAACTCTGAAAGGAAGCATTTGTGCACCCAGGTTGGTCTATACTTTTTGTCTTACCTTGGTGTTAGGAATCATCTCCGAGACGTTGTCGGTGTTGTTTTGAAACACCCTATATAGTTTGAATAGAGGGGTAAGGGTGCAGTTGTAATTTATTCTTGGGACGTTGAATCCATAAGCCTCCGTTTAAAATAAACTCGATCTTTCATACCGATTTTAATATAATACGTACTTGCCAACAGCAAATGAACGGACATAGTCGTTCTACAATACTTCCCATACTAATACACAGCCTAGGTTGCAGAGTCGGATTAACTCATTCGGAGGCTCAGGGCTAGAGAAAATTTGTGGCTCTGTTGACTTCGCCTAATACATTTCTGTGAAACGACAATAGGGAAATAAAGAGAATACACGTAGTGCTACATCAACCATGCCACGCATTGCCAGATTAGGGGTGGATATCCTATGATTACATGAGAGTGCAGAACACTTGTATTCAACGTGAAAATGTGAATCACGATTCTCATACACTATATTCGATTTTTTAATTATGCTAATTTATTAAGATGATGGATGTAACAAATGAAGAAATCTCTTTCATATTTTTGGTCATATTTTATCTTACGATTATGATCTATCTACTATGATTCTTTTTAGACAGTCAATTGAGATTTTGATCGGAATGGAGGCCCTCATTCACCTGGATGTCCGGGTCTTAATCCGGTCCTGCCAGGTTGGACGTCTAAAATAGAGTGACCAGTTTTAGAAATTAGAAAAACGGGATATTCGGTAAAATGGCATAATTTGAGAATCTACTTACGTATAGTGATTGTTTGGTTGTTATTTAAGCCAGTGAGAAAGACATCTCTAGTTTTTCAAAATAAGTAGTTTTTTTTTTTTAAATTAATTTAACTCTATTTTTTTTTTTTTTTTTTACATTACCTTTTAACATTTAACAGAAACCAGGATTAGGAACATCATTTATTCCCTGAATGTCATATCTTTTAGATTAAAAATTTTCTTGTAGAAGGGTTGGTCCATACGGAAACTACTAGTATACTACGCAATTATGAGCCAAAACGGAACGGCATTTTTTTTTTTAAATGGCCATTTAGCGTCTCGTCTGTATGTTTCTCCGCAACACTTTTTCAAAAATGAGATATTTCGATTAAAAACGGGATGTTTTGCTCACCCAAGTCTAAAACATAAAAATAATAATAATAATTCAAAACACTGTAATGAACTGATACAATATTCGAGAACGTAACCATTGCAGGTTCTGAGTTCAACGCCACTTTGCAGCCTAAAGCAGCAACTTCCACTAACTATTTTTTTTTCAAAGTCACGAAATGAAATGTCGGTTTTATTTTCTTTTTAAAATATAATTTCCTAAAAATCAATAGTTCCTTATAAGATAATGCATGTAGCTAAGAACTCGTGAGCGCTTAAGCTCCTGTAGAGGTAGAGTGAAAAGATCTTTTTTAAGGATAGAAAATCCAAGTCTTATGGCACTCTCTATGCATGTTTACTACGAAAAATGTTTTATTCAAGAGAATTACTAGTGATAATAGTATTGCATGTGTTGCGTCAGGTTCTATGGCCGAGTGGACGCTTTTGTTGCTAACCTTGGCAATGGGCGCGAACAACACGCTATCAATACAATCGACGTCACGGGAGTTCAATGGCGTCGTAAAAAAGGTACTGCTGATTATTAAAGACACAATTTCAATGCTTTAAAAACCACACAGCATTCACTATTGGTAGAAGTTCTTTTGTCTTACGAGAGAGAATTACATATGGAGAGAAGCATAATATAAAATATGAATAATACGTTTATAGAGTATAAATCTATAGCTCAAAAGGAAGTCTGTGCATTAAAAAAAAAAAAAAAATACTATCGTCAATTACTCGCTTTGCTGGGTTAAAATAAGAAAAAATAGTAATATATTCTGTTAGTCAGTCATTTTTTACTATTACTAAAACGCTCTCTTATACGGGTCATTTTTCATCATTTATCTATCTATCTATCTACTTATTTATCTATATATCCTCTTTCCCCAAGGTGTGGGGCTAAATTTGGATTTTAACGGCATCAGAAGTGTCACTGTTGATCTTAGCGACATCGGAAAACTTGGATTCGACAATAATATTGGTCATTTTCGATCATTTATGTATGTATACTCCCTTCCTCTCACCTAAGTTGCACTGTCAACGTGAAATGATAAAAAACATCCCAAGCCCGAGCCTAATCTATGTTGAAAATTTGATCGAGATTGATTGCGTGGTTCATGAGTTATTAAGTCACAATCATAGTCACTTCTATTTTTATTTATATTAGCTGAATCTCCGCTATTTACACAGCGCACAGTTCTAATGAATCATCTCCTGACTATACGAACACAAGTAGAGGACAGGAAAACTCTGAAAGGGAGTAAATTTTTATAGACTAACATATAAATGTAGTATTTTAATATACGTATAGAATGTTGGGGGGAGTTTGTGGCAAACTTGGATAATTAATAGATTATACCAAATGCAAATATTTTTTCTTATAATTCCACATCCGAGTACGCCTCATTGTGAGTCCACAAGCCTTCGAAGTTGCCAGTTTGCAAAGGTTTTGTCATTTTGATTATCTCGTTCGCTGCCATTTGACGCTATATGGCGTCATTCATACCTACTGCTGTGTGCCACTTGACGCCATATGGTGTCATTCATACCTATTGCTGTGTGCCATTGACGCCTTTGGCGTCAAGAGGTAGTTCTCAATCTAGACATTCTCTGTAAAATAGAATGCACGTATTAGAGGTCTGCACGGGCTAGGTCCAAGCCCTCGGGCCTACAAACATATATCACTTCTGGCTCCTGCCGAGTTCGGGCAGTAAATATTTAAATATACAACTATATTTCTCGGGCCTAACTTTGTAAATATACTGTACAACGATATTTATTGAACTGTTCTTTCTGAAGAACTTTTAAACTACAACTGCAAAATTAAACTTGTAATTGCTGTCAATAAAAATACAATTTTGCGGTAATGATTAACCTTATGTAAATCAGGCTTATTTCGGACTCATTTGACTATCACACGAGCTCAGACCGGGCTCAGGCCTAAATGCTAAAACATATTTCGGACTCGAGTCGGACCTCAAATTATAAATTCACAGGCCGGGCTAAAAATTTTGGCCCGTGCAGACCTCTAACAGCTACAGAGCTTTTATACTCTGTTGACGCACAGTGTCGGCTTGGTCATTTTCTCTAGTGTGCTTGATTTTCGCTAGATGTAGCTAGTTTGTTGCAAAAGGCTAAATGTTGCAAAAGTGTAGCTGGCACATTGGGTTGGGATATTGAAATCAAGATGGCAGCGAAAAAGTTAAAGCAAAGCGCCTAAAATATCTACCAACCCGCTATACGTAGTTCCTCTACTGGTTACCTTTGACAAGGGTATCAACCTAGTTCCAATATTAAACTAATAAGGCCAAAACGATACCTAAAACGTGGAATAGAAAAATAAAGGATTTTTTTTCTTTTTGAAAATTTGAATGAGAACTGGCAAATTTACAGAAAATTTGGAATCGACTAGTGAAAACGGCACGTTTCTTGCACTTGTGGGTTTCGAGATCTCATTGTCTAAATGTTTGGCCACAAACCTACAAACTTTTCAAGCATTTTAATATTTATATTAGCTGAATTTGCGCTCTCTACATAGCGCATCATTCACATATAAGCATGAATTTTCTTGTCATTCCTCACATCTGTACAGGTCCCTTTATAGACACAAGTGAAAGATATCTTGATAAAAATCGGCAAGGGGTACCTTAAGGGAGATTTTTTCGAGTATATATTTTTCTTCAATATCTCGCACCATTTGCAACATCTGAGCCTACTTCCAGTTGGAGTTTCTAATTCATGTATGATCAGTGTTTTCTTTCTTCTTACATGCAGTATATAATGAGCAAATACATTACACACACAATTAATTACAATATCAGTGATATACATTGTGTTCATTGAGCAAAACAATCCAAATAATAAAGATTCATCTTAGACTGGAGAAATGGTTATACTTTGTTTTCATTATCATTTGGCGATTAATCCCAAACGCCTAAGAATATACAACCCCTATATACAAATATGTGGTGTTGGAATGTATAACTCGTAGGATACGATGCTTTACTTTTTTAAAAATTCAAAACTCTCAGTGTACCTCTAAAAATGTACTAGAGAAATAACGGCCATGCTTTTTTTCTTAAGAAAATATTCAATTAGAACTGAACTATCTACACAAAATTTGCAATCGATCAGTAAAAACGGCATCTTTCTAGAGCTTTTTGTTCCCGAGAACTCACTGTCGAAAGGATTGGCCACAAATGTATAAAACGTCCACAAACATATAAATCTTTCTTGACCACAAACATATAAACCTAGCATTTTCATATACAGATAGATAGATTGTTCTTATTTTAAATTTTTCAATAATATGATCCCGATATTTTAAAACAATTTTTATCTTTTATATATTTCCAAGAACAAAATCCTTATTGGAAGTTGCAGTGCCTGAATAGTAAAGTACTCATCAGTGGTGTTTGGGCTCCTTGGTAGCATTGCCCAGAATACGAGACATCACGAGAAATAAGGTTTTTACATCTTATCTCATAAATTTTGTAGAAGTTTCGTTTTGTCTCGAATTTCGGAAGGCTCGTTTCGTCTCTATTTGTAAATTTATGCTGAAAATTTATGTCCTGATCCATCTATAGTGAAGATATCAGAGTCCTTCTGCGGAACAAGATGCGATACAACAACATTTATTAAACCATATTTATTATTGGAGTATATTGTGCAATGACTTTTGTATCTTTAAACGTTGATAAATGCGCTTCAGTATCTTCGTACAATCACTTTATCAATTTATAGTTTAGCCTAGCCGGCATAAGCGTGGGACATAAAACTAAAAAAAAAAATATACTGGAAATCATATAAATACTAAAACAGTGTTTGATATCTAAAATGTGGGTGAACTAGTGTTGCCCAAGAGAGTTGAGAACTTTCTCGTCTTGTGGGAAAGACTTTCCCGAACTTAATCCCGGTTCACGCCAATTGGATTTTCTGGTGGGCAAACATCGTATACGTGGATTTGCTCAGGGTTCTCCCATTTCATTCCATCTTTTTCATTCCGCCATTTTACTTACTTTTATCATCACCGTTTCCTTCAGCCACAGCGCATAATCGTCGGACGTTAAATTTAAAAAAAAATAATTTAAAAAAGGAAGAAATCACTATTTATTTATAATAAAATATCTACATAACCTTGTCCTACAATCAGAGGTGTAGGCTAGTGTTGTTTACAACCGAACTCTTCCAACAGAGACGAATATATACTTTTCGAGGTAAGAAAGCACTTCTTCTACACCTGACCCCAAAATTTAGTCTCGTGGACAACACTAGGTGTAGCCACGGGGTAAAACAAATAACTAAACTGATAGCGATATTCACTTTCATCAAGTGCTGCACAGAAACCTTTAAACGAATTCATAATTGTTTCTTACGTAATACATGTAATATAGAAAGATGGCGTTCTTCGGGAAAACTGTAGTGATACGAAAAAATTAATCGCAGATTTCTGTTTGGCTGACAAAAATACATTGAGTTAATCCATTCTAAAGCGATCAAGTATGTGCCGCTCAACCTATTCTCTCTACTAAATCCGGAAGTGTTACAAATTTACTGCTACTTATTTTCATAGAGCAAAACGGTATGTCCAAGGGGCATGTTTTTCTTACATTTGCTCCCCTACTAATATGCAAATTCTCACATTGGGCATTTTTTGAAAAAAAAAAGTTTGGAAATTTGAATATTAAGAAACTGTCCCACTTTCTCCCTTTAAAATCGAAATTTCCGGAAACAATCAATCAAGTATCCAGTTGTTAATGTCGAGTTTTATCTCCTTAACTTTAGAGATTTGTGAGATATTCTGTTCTTGAAAAAGGGTCACGGTGGCGCTTACCTCTGATACATGGGGTCTCTAGTTCAATCCCCGGCCAAGTAAGTTTGTGGTGGTCAACATCGTGTCCGCGGGTTTTCTTGGGATTCTCCGCTTCCCTGCTACATTATCATTCCACCAATTCTTTCATTATCATTCACTTGCCTTATGAGACCCCATCAAGGCGAAATTAAAATACGATAATGCCCTTTAGACTAAGGAAGACGGATAATTAAGAGGTCTAATTACTGCTAAATTAAAATACCGCTAATTTTACAGTAATTATGTGATATCTTTAAGTAGATAAAAAGATAATCGAAATACGAAACAAGAGCTCGCTGGACAATATTATTTTACATGGGATACCGTTATCACAACTCGTTATCTGCTTTCGATTTCCAGCCATTTAGAAAATCGGCATTTATTTTCGCGTTTATAAATGGCGGCAAACAGAAAGCTACTAGGTGACTCGTGATAACAGTACCTCATGCAAAATAATATTGTGTAGCGTGCTCTTGTTCCACATTTCGATTATCTTTTGTCTATATGAAGATATCACATAATTACTGTAAAATTAGCGGTATTTTAATTTCGCAGTGATTAGTCCTCTTAATCATCCGTCTTCCTTAGTCTAGAGGGCATTATTGTGGGACGTTAAACTGGAACATTTCATTTCATTTTTCTATTCTTGAAAAAAAAAAATTAGAAATGATTCTCTTTACTTCTCTCTTAGGATACGTACTTTAAAAAAAATCGTTTCTCGTCCCCTGCTTCCGTTTCAAAAGGAGATTCCTGTCTAAATGTCATGTTTCCGGTTACATTAGTATGGCTTAGGTCTATTTTATTCTCTCATATAGTACTATATATTATTATTATAAAATGCTCTATCAGTCTCTCGATCACGAAATTCTAGATAAGTGATGAGATAGGATAGACAACCACCTTAGTTTATATGCTATCTAAGCTTGTTCCAGTGCTTAAGAGAAACGATTACAGGTGCCCAGTGTCGACAAGGAAATCTGTTATGAAACCCCTACGGAGAGCAGAGAAAAACATCATATTTCGACGCCACCGAAGAAGGATTGGTCTCTCCCTGCCTGCTTCCTTGCCTCCTATGATGATTGTCTTGCTGAAGCCGTTCTCTCTCTAGGTTGGATGGAGACTTTTCTTCAAGGTGAAACAGAGGTCACCAAATGCTTCAGGCTCGCCACTCAACTGGAACCGGTATTTAGAAAGGAAAAACATTTTTAAGTTACGGAACGCAATCATTCTTACAGCATGCACTTCGAATCTTAAAACCTAGTATTGAACTAATGATCCACTGAATTTAAATAGGAGGAATTTCATTCCTTCATGTGAACAAGAGAGAATAATCAATGAGGCCATGTTCTGAAAACTAATAAATAAATCAATAAATACACCTAAAACAAAATAAAAAAAAGGAATTTCTTGTAATTGTGTCTATACCAATGTAGTCTGTGTCTAAATCAAAATTCCAAATATGAACTACATACAAAACAAGTATTAAAATAGGCATAAAATTGAAAGAAATATAGGGCGGATCTACAAATGCATTTTGTTCAATCGCTGCCAAGTCCTCCCTTCCTTAGTTGCCAAATTTACCAAAGAGGCGTGGCTTAGAACCACATTACAGTTTCACATACACAGGATGTCTCAAAAGTTCCCCGATATAGGGTAACTCTGTGAAGTTACTGTCTTTTACGCTAAAGTGTCGATGGCCAGCCCCCATTTCAAACAAGTTGCATTTTCATTTAACATAAGGTGCGTAAAGAGTGTATAGCCCAAACAGCTCGTTCGATTAAAAAAAAAAAAATCCTTCATTTTAGATTGTAAACATCATATTTGGAGACTGTTTATCCTGTTACATTTTGTTGTAATTCTGATAATAACAGAGTTAACCCATGTGTGGGGCCTTTTGAGACACCCTGTATATCTCATGCATATATATAAATCATGCTAGTACATACTTCGTCATATCCATGTGTAGGAATATTGTATAGTTCAATGGTTAGGCTTTTTGTATATTCAGTGTTTGAGATGTTTATTAACATTTTTTTCCCTTGAAGTTTCATAAGAAAACAATGATAATTTAAAACTAACATAGACAATTTGAAAAGTAATACATCTAATATTATACTTACAGAAACAAACCAACAGAGTTTCAAAATTTTTCTTCCGGCTAGAAGCTCCTGGGAACAATATTACTTTCCAAGATAAGTCAAAAAATATCAGAACTAATCGTTTCTAGTCAATGGGAAGCAGCGGAGAGTAGTCTTCATGGGCAAGGACGTAGGTGAGAGATGAGGTATACGAAGCGACGCAGTTCAGTTGCCTGTGAGCCTTTCCAGAGTGGATCGCACCTGAAGTGAGTTGTTGTTTTGTGGTGTCGTCAGAAATTAAAACGCAACACACAATTGAACAGAGGTATCCGATCAAGTGTTCTATAAAACTGAAAAGGTCAAGGTCGGTCATGTCCAAAAAGAGAACGACAAAACTGTATTTTCAATCATAACAATGTATTGACTCACACGTAGCTACGTGAACCGGAGTTTCTGGCAAAGCACAACGTAATAACCCTGCTTCAGCACTCTCTACAGTCCAGAACTGGTCCGCACTGCCCGAAATCTTCCTTTTCCTTCGAATGAATCGGAATTGAAAGAATACCATTATTGAATGGTAAAAAAATGTGCAAGACATTTCGACATAATGCCTGAAGGTGATTCAGGCTGCAGACTTACAGGAGACGTAACAAAGACAGCAGAAGCGCTGCATCAATATATTCACATAAAATTATCTTATTTTGAAGCATTTTAACCTGCTGTACTTATATTTACAATAAATTTGTTCCAAAAAATTTCTGGACGGACCCTGTATAAACGTCAAGCCATAATGCTTTATCACTATATGGAAGACTTGAAAACACAATTAGTTTACTTTAAGGATTTTATAAGCATTGGTGTCACCAAACATTTTAAAAATAGATTATTAATTTTTAGAGAAGTGATAAGGAATTAACGAAATCCCGCTAACTTCACTTTTACGTTAGATAAAACTTTCAAAGTTTGCTAAAGTATTGTTTCCTTCTTTTTCTCGTAGAAGTACTAAAGTACAAATGTTCGACGCTTTTTTTTTTGAAGGAAAGTTGCAGCAAATTAAGTTTGATAAAGAAAATTCTAAAATATTAAGTAAAACTTTACTAATTACTTTCGCTTCAGTTTGAAAGTTTGAAACCTTCTGCACCAGCCCACAACAATAAATTATATAATATTAGGAGTAACCGCGACATAAACAAATACCTTTACTTTATATTACAATTTAAGTGTTGCCAGGATATTTAAGATAATAAAATTCCACTAAATAGTAAAATAAATACATACAACATTCTATTTTCGAGCTTTCGGTACACTTCAGAATCACAGACGAATGCAAATAGCTACCTTACCCTTGTTCTACTGGCTTATTGGTTTTGTCTAGTACATGAGCTATAGTTTAGCTCAGAAATTTCGGCCGCGTTTGACGCCAACTAAGAATTTCCTCCAAGACAGGTAAATTCAATAGTATCTGTCTTGGAGGAAATTCTTCGTTAGCGTCAATCGCGGCAGAGATTCGTGAGCTAAGCTATACTTAAGTTACTTTAATAGTTCTGTCTTGAATGAAATTCTTCGTTGGCGTCAATCGCGGCAGAGATTCGTGAACTAAGCTATACTTAAGTTACTTTAATAGTATCTGTCTTCGAGGAAATTCTTCGTTGGCATCAATCGCGGTAGAGATTCGTGAGCTAAGCTATACTTAAGTTACTTTAATAGTATCTGTCTTGGAGGAAATTCTTCGTTGGCGTCAATCGCGGTAGAGATTCGTGAGCTAAGCTATACTTAAGTTACTTTAATAGTATCTGTCTTGGAGGAAATTCTTCATTGGCGTCAATCGCGACAGAGATTCGTGAGCTAAGCTATACTTAAGTTACTTTAATAGTATCTGTCTTGAAGGAAATTCTTCGTTGGCGTCAATAGCGGCAGAGATTCGTAAGCTAAGCTCTACCACAGGGTCCGGTAGTGCTTAGTCCCCCAAAACTTCGTAACTGATTTAAATAATATTCTTGTGTTTTGTCTGCACATGGAGGTCCACTTAGTAGAACCCATCCATTTTTTCTACTTTGGATCCCAACAGAAATCTCTGAGTGCACGCCTGGGCTAAACTCTTCACTAAGACAGAATAACTTCATACGGCGAGTTCAAAATAATACTACCACTTACTCAACTATGAAGACTAATTTTACTTTAAATATCTGGTGGTTAAATGTTAGCGATGCGGGAGCACGACGACGCCAGAAAGCGGCAAATGGGAGAGTGCCCCCCTTCCCGGTTTCTACACCTGCCTCGATATGTTCTATTGGAATGTAAGTCTAGTAATATAAAACTGCCTGTCCAAATTTTTTTCTGCTTTTCCATTTGCTGTTCTCTGGTGTGATGATGAGAAATGAACGAAATGGTGGAATGAATAAAGTGGAGGAGACAGGATAACCCGAGAAAATCTACGAACACGGTGTTTGTCCACCAAAAAGCCGACTTAACGCGAGCTGGGATCGAATCAGGTACCCCATGCACGAGAGGTGAACCTCTAACATTAAGCCACCGCACCCTCTGACCTAGGTTTAAGTTCTGGTGGGTAGTTGAGATCCCGCATTAGGCTGTAGGTCCATCTCTCTCAGTGGTAGTGTGCTCACCTCGGATACGAAGGGTCTTTGTGATTCGATTATAGATCATGCAATTTTGTACTGGATAACATCGTGTCCCTCAGTATTCTCGGGGGTCTTCTGTTTCCTCGCTGATTCTCACTTCAGCAATTCTTTCTTTAATCATTCTTTACCGTACTGGGCTTCTCCTGCTTAACTGATCTCGCCAACGCTGGGTGAACACACTATCAAGACCAACGTCACCTGGTTTCTATCAAGTGGTTACTAATCTGAGTATCGTTTCGTTGGTTGACTGAAATTTATCGTCCCACATCATCACCGAGACCACATGAGACGATGAAAATTACTGTTTAAAGTGACAACCCCGATAAAACCATCCAGTGTTATAGATCCTTATACGATGACTTAGATATAAGGTATTTCTCTTCTCTATTCAATTATGGCACAACTAACTAAATCCTTCAGTGGTAGAATTTTTCTTTTGCATAAAGTAAGAGGAGCCAAATGTGAAGAGACACCTTGTCGGATGAAGAGAAGTCCATCAGATTTTCAAATGTATGAGTGGACTTCGATTGTATACCTATCTGGTTTCCAGGGTTTATCAAATCGTGAGTTGAATTCTGCAATGTTGTGATCATACAACTTCAGTTCTATAGTAAGACTATCCATGGCTTTGGATTGATTATTTTAACAAAAGAAACACTGACAAAAGCTTAAAACGCACTTTATTTTAAATTATAATAACGGTTTCGGATATCTAACATATCCTTCTTCAGACAATATCGAAAATAAATGAAAATACAGACATATATATAGTCATTGTTATGACAAAATTTAAATTCTTTAACAGTCATATATATATTCATTGTTATCAAAACATTTAAATTCTTTTAACAAATATATATATAGTTATTGTTGTACTTTTTTTCCCCTCCTATTTGCTGAGGCCTTCAGCCAATCCCGTAAGTCTTCTTGTTCACTTTACAACTATCACGTTCCGCCATTTTTGTTTTTTATAAGGGCCTATTTTATTTTCTTCTTGTCTATGCTATCCAAACTTCCTTGCCATAATTCATTAATAAGTAAGCCCCCTGTCCAGTTCATCAGTTTATCTCTTCCTACCTTTTTTATCCAATCTGCTTCTTTCCACTTCCTTATTATCATTCTTTTCTCCATCTCCAATACTTCCGTCTTATCCCAATTAATTCCATGATTCGTCTCCTTAACATGTTTATATATGGCATTGGTATCTTTCTTCCTCCTAACATCATCTTCATGTTGTTTTAATCTTTCTTTCACTCTCTTTCCTGTCTCTCCTATATATGACATATTGCAGTCCTTACACCATATCCTATGTACTTTAAACTGATCTGTTCAATAACGATTTTTATATAGCTACATTTTAATAATCTAAAATACTAATAGGGCTCCTGTCTGATGGCAACATAGTTAGCTTAAGTACCTTTGGCTCGGGAGACTTGGGATCGATTCCAGGTGGGTGGAGCGAACTCCTCATTATCTGGCTTAGGCGTTCGTATGTAATCCGAGATCTCTGAACAGTTCTTAACAAAATTTGACATCTTCATTCGAAGAGAGCGCACTGAGTGTGTTAAGGGATCGTATGTCCCGATCGGACAAACATTGAGAAACGGGACACCGATAAACTTAACCTTGGAAACGCATTTGGCGCGCAAGTTTTCATTGTAAACCTGGAAAATATAAAGGCAACGAAGAAAGTTCTGTCGTTATTTAACTCACCATCTTCGAACATCGATAAATCACCTAAGACATACCTGAAAGATCAAAAACAGTTCAAATCAACATCGAAAGTTTTCTGCCAGCGTTCTGGAAGGCCACGGATTGGGTTGCCAACTTGGTGGGCCGTAAAGCGAAGACGGTATCAAGTGCATTTTTAAAATCTAGGGGTTCGAACTGGCATTTCCTAAGGTGATTGTCCAAGCAATGGAATAGATGATAATTGGACGGTGCAATATCCAGAGAGTAGAGCGGATGTAATGGTGTTTCCCATCCAAGTCGTAGAATGGTGTTACGGATCACCCTAGCCACGTGGGACTTAGCGTTGGCTTGTAACAGAGGACTCTTTTGCGATTCAGAAGTGTTGGCCCCAGAGTTTTGAGTTTTTCTTGAACATGGCTCAACTGCTGACAGTACACGGTTGCATTGATGCTCTGACCAGCTGCTAGCATTTCCCGATGCACGATGCCGCGAGCAGTCCACCAATCACACAGGGGGATCTTCTTCTGGTAAAGCGATGGTTTCGGCTGTTTTGGAACCGGTTCATGGGATGCTAATCAATGAAAACTGCGCCGTGGAGCTTCGTACTGGACCCAATTCTTATCACATGTCAACACTCTGTCCAGAAATGGCTCAATCCTCAGACAAGCTCTCGTTGCCTTCTGGCCCGATGTCAAATCCCGTGGGACTCATCGACCCAATTTGCAGTGCTTCCCAAGTTGATGGAGGTGCTGCCGAATGGTTTCTCCACTCACATTGAGTTGTAGTCCCAGTTCCTCACATGTCTGGCTACTGTTCGCCTCAATTGCTGCCTGAAGATCTTCATTTTGGACATGTGTTGGTTTCCGGCACGTGGTGCATCTTTGAGTGTTTCGTCACCGAAATTAAATTTGTTAAACCGCCGCTGCACTCACTGTCCGCGTAGTCACGACACCCTGACCAAAGGCCTGGCATATCTTCCGCCCAGCTGCAGCGGCGTTTGACTTCAGTTTGAACTCTACAGCGTACACGCCCTTATGACGCCCTGTGGATGTCCCATGTTCACTCAGTCCTTACCCAAGTTCATGGTGTAACTGAACTGTCACAATCATGTAGTATATTGGATATACTTCCACCAAGAACTGACTTTCACCCTATCTCCATTCACATTCAACTCACGGTGTGAGGGCCAATTGAACACAGACCTCCACAAAAAGCGACAGAACTTTCTTGGTTGCGTTCATAGAATTTCAGCATTAGAAATGGAAATATCCCTTTTCATTTTGTTCTGCGAACACCATTTTGCAAAGCCATTATGCCTTTCGCTGATATGCCAAATATGTCGTGTTCGTTCACAAAAACAACTAAGTGATGCACTAAAATAATTCTGTGAATAACCAATAAAAGTCGATCGCTTTGCTCCAAATCTGCAGTTATTGCATACCTAGTTTATTTTTGGAAGAAGTCGGTTTTTATCATATTCCCTTAATTAAAATTCATCTTTTATGAGGAAATAGGCTTCAAGATTATTTATGCCAAGTTAGAGATACTGTATGTAACTCGTATATAAACTCCTCATTAAAAATACAGAGACACGTGTCCGCAGCGTTTCCAAAAATTCCGCTTATAAGAGGAGAGGAAGGCAATTTCATATCTCTCCCCCTCAATATACAAAAATAATATCTACGTTGTCTGTCACGTCGTCACGGGAAAACGACTAAAGCTTCTGAATTAAACTTGTAAAATTCTGTAAACCTCATGTTTCTTGTGTGTGTGTGTAAATAATTTTTAATGTTACGTTCGCATAATATTTGTGTTGGTTTATATCATGATGACATTCGTCTGTTAATAGAAAAATAGTTTGGTGAAATCTACACATGTACTCTTTTTTTTTTTTTAATGTCAAATGGTAACACTAATTGTGTATTTTCTACAAAAGTTTACATTGTTGCCTAAAAATATGTATAGGGCTACATCATACTTATGTATTTTTCTTAAAAACCTTTGCCTGGAAATAAGTAGCAGAAATAACGCTCAATTTTCCAGATTACAAATAGAAATAATGTCGGAAAAAAGAATCTCAAATAAACAAACGTAGAAAAGTGAATTGCTAAAACAATATACAATGCTTCTGTTGTGGTATTAAGTAAGAAAGGAAGGGTAAACGGAGGAAAAAGAAGTAAAAACATCTCTGCAGCTTCTCGCAAATATTTGTAATTGAATTTTGTTAAGTTGAGGATGCCGAGAAACACACAAAGTTAACGACTTACACACTGCGGCACGTAAACGCATTGTAAAGCTATCCTCCTCGCTAGAAGCTAAATTTTGACATGAAAACCGTCTGCCTTTCCCAAGCACAGATGCAGCAGAGTAAATGGGGGGAGTAAGGGTATACAGAGGAGGAAATTTGAAACGAAAGATTTTTCTTTTTACAGAAGAAGATGAAGACGAAAAAAACGTGTAAGTAGCAGGCTGCCTTAACAGCACTCAATGTCCATAAAAAAGCTTTCAGCACACGGTACCTTTTAAGGCATTAACAAACACATGTCGACAGGGGTGCTTCTGTGTAAGGATGCCCTGACAACCTCTACTATGTTATGTGTGCCTGTAATGATACTCAATAATATATCTCAGGAATAACTCAATTCAATGGTATCCCCCAGAATCTTTTCACTTGCACAATTATTGAACCGACATAGATCGAAGCGCATTACTATATAAACAACCGCATGGACATCCGCAGGATTTTTTGCAAGGAGGGGGCCAAAGTTTGTAGTTCTTTGTTTTTATTTCTATTTTTTAGAACTATTTATTTCGCAAAGAGGGTTCAAAAGTTTTTTTTTAACTATTTTATGTCATTTTCCAAAATAAAGCTTAGACAAACGGAAAGGGGTCGCTGAGGGGCTGATTTCAATGGTATCATCCCGGTATTCATTGCACTGTTTTCAGAAAAATGCAAACGCTTTTGTATTTTGCAATCACCCATTGCATGTTGTCCATGAGAAGAGATGAGACAGACCGACTCCACGAAAAATTATATACAGTATATACTTTTCGAGACGAGACTGTACTTCCAGGACGGCTTTTTGAGATGAGAACATCTCCCAAAACTATTCTCGTTAGCAACACTAAATCGTAACAAGTATTTTTACAACAAAGGTTGAAAAACACATCGAAATACAGAAAACACTGAACAAGTAAGCATAGAAAATGGATTACGTGTTGTTCGCCACTCTGTCGTTTGCCACGACTCGATTTTGGTGTTGTTTCCCACAGTATTGTTCTCTTTGATTTATCTTATATCATAATCGTGAAGATTTATACAAAATCGACTCATAAACTAAGGGTTGCCAGATTACTATGTTACTTGGGATCGTTTGTATAACAATCAAATCTATATTATATTGAAAAACAGAATACATATAATATAAACGATCCAAGGACGTTATTGGGTTACTGGACTATCGGTCACATTTAAATTTATTCAAGGTGAGTTTACGCATTCAAAGTAATCATTTGTACGCTTAGAAACTCTCCAAATGCATTTTCAAAATTGATATGACGAACAATTTGTGTGCGTTCCAATGTGTAGCCAACTTGGAATCTAGGCATAGACCCTATCATCAGGATCACTGATAAAGGGAGAGGGAGATGTAGCAATCTCGACATATGGGGACACGAACCTTCGGGAGAGGAGTGACAATTTTTTTCCTTTTAATATTTTTTAACTTTCCTATAGATCAAATTAAACAAAATTCGATTTAAATATATTAATTTAAGAATCTTTTAAACACCTTTTTGGTGAAAGGAAGTTTAGTCTATTAGTAATACAAAAATTTAGTGGCGTTTGATATTTAGCTATTTTGAAGCCCACAGAGATTATTAAAATACACAGGTGAGCAATCCCTTCATAGTCTTCCAGAAACAAGGCGGCGTATGTACGAATTGGAGTGAATTTGAGTTAAGTGTCACGTTCAGCAACAGAGTAAATGAAAAAAATGAAATGAAATCTTTCAGTTTTTACGTCCCACGATTATGCCGGTTAGGCTAAAGGAGACAGTGATTATGAGAAATGAATGAAATGATGGAATGAAGAAAGTGGGAGGAAACGGGAGAACCCTCAGGAAACCCAGGCACACGACATTTGTCCACCACAAAGTTCACTTGGCGGGGGCTGGGATCAAACCCGGGACCCGAAGCACCAGAGGTGAACGCTCTACCACTAAGCCACCGCGGCCACGAGAGTAGGATGAAACTTGGACCTACAGCATAACATGGAATCCGAACTACATGAGTTTCCGCGGTAATCTAGCACGGGTTTACCCAAACTAAAGGCACGTATGCTATCCACATAGTCACAAAGAAACATATAGCAGAAGTAAATAGGCAGATTACATTCCTCTAAGTTAGAACTATTAATTCTGTCGGCAGGCACGTAGCCAAGGGGGGGGGTCCGGAACCCCCGGACCCCCCCTTCGAGACCAGAAATGAAAAAAATTAGGGAAGAATACAACAAAATGAAATGACAAAACGAAGAATCAGCGTTAAAAATTAAAACTACAGGAAGCTTTTGCTTACTCTTTCTAAAGAGGACATTTGTATTACTTGCAATATGGTAGCGAGGTAAGCGAGATATTCTGGAAGAGTCAGGGAATTTGAAATTTCAAGAAAAGTTATGGAATTCTCAGAATTTCCGCTACTAGTCAGGGAGATTTCAAGCTTTCGAAAGCATAGTGCCTTTGTGTAACAGCATGGACATTTTAAATCATACTTTTTCGTCATCGCATCTTTGCAGTATCAAACATTTTGTTTCAAGGACAATTTTCTATTGCTCCTTTAACCTGTCATTTGGAACCGACAATAGTTGACGGAATAATAAAAACAAAAATTTATGTTGAAAGAAAGTTCTGTTAGCATTTGATTCAACAGAGAAACTAGTTGAACATACACATGCTTCGCATAGGGGCTGCATTTGGAAGTCAACGCCTGTGGGAGTATCACCATGGATCTCAGCGACGGCGAAAACTATGGATTTGATACTAATATCGGTCATTTTGGGCTATTTTTTACATGTCTCGGTATCCAACCCCCGCTGACTCCCGGCCCACATACAATTGTAACTAAATTTGCAAGTCATCGCTAATGGAATTGTAACCATTGATTTCAGCGACCGCGAAAACTATGGATTTGACACTAATAACGGTAATTTTGGATTACTTTTATGTGTCTTGGTATCTCACCCCCCTCCGGTGACCCCCGGCCCGGAGCCGAATAGCGTGAATTTGGAAGTTAATGCGATCCGAGTTTCACCATTGATTTCAGCGACCGCGTAAATATGAATTCGACACTAATAGCTCAAGTGGTAGAGCGTTGGCTTCGTTTTCGGGAGGTCGTGGCTTCGTATCCCGCTGCAGACCACCCTGACTGAGGTTCTCCAGGGTTTCCCTCAGTCCTACCAGGCAAATCCCGGGATGGCACCTACTAAACAGGCCCTGGCCGATATCTTCCCAAATCCTTTCCATTGTTAATGTTGTTGGATATCCAGTGTAAAATGACCTCTGAGCTGTATCTGGTGATTGTTAAATAAATAAATAAATATCGGTCATTTTCTACTACTTTTACATGTCCCGGTAAACGTCCCCCTGAGACCCCCCCTGGTTCGAATTTGACAAAAACGTTTAACTCTGGTCTGGAGCCTGAACCAAGGTATTCGTGACTAAAATTTGGTAACTCTCGGTCAATTTGTCTAGTTTCCAAGCCGGTTCCGGTAAACGTCCCCTGAGACACTCCTGTTTCGATATTTAAAAAAAGCGCTTCGTCTTGATCTGGTGCCTGGGCCAAGGTACCCCTGACCAAAATTTGGTAACTCTCGGTCCACTCGTCTGGTCCCCAGGCCGCACACAGGCAGACAAACACACAAACAAACTTTTTATTTTATTTGTATTAGAAGATAGTTTACAAGACAGTATTGAGTATGTACTTTTTATAATAATTGAGGTCATAACGAAAGGAAAATTGTTGTATTTGAATAAACAGAAGGGCGTAAAAATTGTAAAATCTTTTTCAATACATTTTTTTTTTATTATTTTGCTAGAAATTTCTTCATAGTTTGTTATTAAAATACTTGCCAACATATCCTCATTTTATTGTCCTAACAAAGCAATATATGTTGATAGTAAAGTAGTTTAGATTGATCGAGCTCCTATGCCTTCAGAATTTTATGTCACCCTTCCCCCCCCCGTTACGCAATCCTGGCTAAACGAACCAATATATGTTCCAGTAAAATAGTCTAGAATGATCGAGCCCGTTTTGTGATGACCACAGTATTCCATGTCACGGACCCCCCCCCCTTCACGAAATCCTGGCTACGTGCCTGCTGTCGGGTGTTTGAAAGGAAAATTTAGACCAGGGATGCAAATAACCACTCGCCCACTTGCCCGGGGCGAGTGGTTCATCCCTGCGGGCGAGTATTTAATATCATACCGAAGGTAAGTAAATGATTTCTATTGTAGGATGTGGGCTAGTAACTTTTTTTCTTGGGCTAGTAAAATTTTGATGCCTATTTGCATCCCTGATTTAGACCACATAAAATGTAAGAAGTTGAATCCTGCAATCGAGAGATAACTTATTTGATACTGAAACACTCCGAGAAGAAACCGATGAACAACAATTCAAAATATTGGTTCTTTGATGTACTCTTTCACAAGATCGTATCTCAGGTGGATTCTCGGTGTAGAAATTAGAAATATTTGCACAATTTTTCAAGTAATTCTCACAATAAACATTTTGGATGGCAGTGATGGAATCAAGAAATTAATTACGATCTATTCTGATGACTTGAGTTATAATTTTGACAAAGAGAAACAAATGTATAAATCGGTGTGTGTGGAGTTACTATCTCCGATCTTCTCAATAAAATTTATAATTTGAAGTTACAATATTTGTGTTTCCTGAACTTTGCATGGCACTCAGAATTTTCCTTACCCTGCTACTAGTGACTGTTATTTCAGGTGATAATCGTTAAGTCTCAAATCATTAGAGATCAAAGAGCTCAACTTTAAAGCCCCAATATATATATATATATATATATATATATATATATATATATATATATATATATATATATATATATACAACACACTACTATTCTAATTATATAGAGGCAAATGTGGCTCAGTGGTAAAGCATTCTATTTTGGTGCGTATAATCTCTGGTTAGATTCCAGCTTTGTAGTGGACAAATACCGTGTACGTGAGGTTTCTCGTGGTTCTTCTGTTTCTTTCCACTTTCTTCATTACAGTATTTTTCATTCATTCCCACCATCACCATATCCTGTAGCTTACACGACATAATCATGGGACGTAAAACTGCAATGTTTCATTTCATTTTTCTTAAGTATATAAAATCCATTTCTTTAGACGCGTAGCATATCGAAAAACAGAGCATTATGCAGCAAAAGGTGATATCAAGAATTCCGTTAAAAGGGAAAATGCACTTATATAAATTTACCAAGCTATTGTGGTATTAATGATGTTCTTTGTTTATCTGTTTGGAGTTTAATATTCTCTTTCAGCAGGGAGTCCCATAACTCAAAACATTAACCACAGGATCAAAAACATAAGTACCTTGCAATCCTTCCTTTCACTCCAGATGTGTGTGAATCTTCACGATAATGAGACCTGATAAAACAAGAATGCAAATACTGTGGCAAAATCGTGGCAAACAACACCAAAATCGAATCGTGGCAAACGACACCATGG
Organism: Thermobia domestica; assembly: GCF_964235325.1. Taxonomy (NCBI): domain Eukaryota; kingdom Metazoa; phylum Arthropoda; class Insecta; order Zygentoma; family Lepismatidae; genus Thermobia; species Thermobia domestica. The sequence goes on from NW_027656617.1 coordinate 54,547, forward strand.
CAAACAACACGCCATTTAGAAAATGTTGCTTGTGAGCGGAAACTTAATTCAAGTTATTGATTCACTTGAATTGTTTTAAATCTTGATCATACCCAAAATGGCTGTTGGGATTTAATAGAACATTTGAAGCTCGCAATAAAGTGCTTCTCGAACAGATAATGAGAAGCAAGCGAAATTCTATCAAAACAAATATGAAGTTGTATCTGTTTCGTGGTTTATGATATGTTTTCTGGTCTGTCCGTTATAATTTATATATATATATATATATATATATATATATATATATATATATATATATATATATATATATATATATATATATATATATAACGTTCAAGAACTTAATATATTAAGTTAGGCAACCAACGCCACTCTTGTGATATGTTGATTGCGTAACTTACATTTGCTGGTCACTAATGGAATGCCAGTTCAAAAAACAATAAAAGTAACCATCCCCGTACAGAACGTAGTGAAAGGACTCAGAAGTAGTGAAAGTTGTAAAGGCAATTGTTTTAGTTCCAGAATCCACTACAGGAAAACAAAGGTGATATGTAAATAATAAAATCATGAAAATTCAAAAAAGCGAAAATTTTATTTTTTTCCCTGAACCCGGTTTTTCCATGCAAATAAACCTCCATCCTCCCAAAATGTCAGCTTTTTTTGCATCTCTACACGTCAAGAAATCATATAACGTGCACAATAAATTCGCTGTAAAAGCATATTATAATAACAATGATAGTTGCGTATCCGTGCAGTGTGCATTTCGCGAACATTTTAGTATTCCGCGTAGTAATCCGGAGTAATATACTAAGGGCATCAAAACATGGGTTAAGAGTTTTGAGGGAACACGTTTTCTACTGAACGAAAGAACTGACAATGTGTATGTATGATGGACAATGTTGCCGAAGCTAAAAGTGTCGTACACAGAAACCGTACCAAACCAGCATTTTGCGATGCGATATCACTTGGCATTTCTGATCGCAGTAGGGAGGATTTTGCATAAAGATCTTCATTAATATCTCCATGAAATTTACATAGTGAGCTCACTGCATGTGGATAACCATGTGAACAGACTCGCTTCCTGCCAACAGTTTAGAATATGATTGTGACTTTGTATACAATCTGTTGATGAGCGATAAAGTTTTTTTTTTTTTTTTTTTTTTTTTTTTTTTAAGTTACATGCACCAAAGGCACACGTGTTAAACTTTCAGTTATAATGTTTAAAAAAACGCTAACTTAAAAAAGATGTTAACTTCGGTGTCATTGAAATTTACGAGCAGTTTGCCACAAGAATGAATGCTCTAATTTCGTTGTGCATGCTTCCTACCATGAATTTCTAATGTAACTTTAAAATTTGAGGCAAATCACAATTTTGAAAGTACAATGGAAATGTGCGCTCTGATTTCTTAATGCCTTTCGTGTGCACAGTCCTAAGTTAGATTCTCGATGGAGACAGATGTACTTTAATTAAGAAGGAGAAAACTCTGGTGTAGGAAGCCTAGAACAACAGCTATTAGAGCCAATGTGCACACCTCTGTCATCCCACTATCAAACATTTTGGACTGTACATTTCGTAGGCTTTGGTACGCGTAAATATAGAGGTCACTTTTTACTTTTTACGGGAATAGCATTACGTAGCTTATTCATGTCTATCACCTTCAACCAAACGGACTAAAGTATCTTGCTTTTAAAGCTGAAGATTAACTGTGAAACTGAAAATACTGTTGTATTCTTGCAAAGCACTGTGGCGGGCCGGCGGTATGCGTTTGCGTAGACCGGCACCCACACAAGAGAGTTTTGTAATTTACTAAAATACTTTTATTTAGTTAACCAAAGTTTTTGCAAAACACCAACTATAACTTGAGCGGCAAAGTTATATTGGAAACAGGAACTCAGCTAACAAAACAGTTTGAAGAATTTTAGTATTACACGGTAGTGTTGGCCGTGGCCAAGACTTATTTTTTAATGGAAACAATGGAATCGTTATCCTGATTAAGATTTGATAACTAACAATCCTTTGGGATATTTTTTGAAACAAAACTCGACAAATATGTTCCGTGCAGTAAGCCTGCAGTTTATTGGCTTTAAGCAAATTATAAGAACCAGAGCCGGGGCGATAGTGTAAGTATTGTGTTTATATATAAAAGAGTTTTAACTTACGTGGCGACGTTTTAATAGGTAGTAAAAATAACTTACTAAAAATTACTGATAAATAAACAAACTTGATTGTAGCACTTTTTATAAAATAAAACAAAACTGCACTAGACTGGGAGGGCACGAATCAGTCCTAGTGGGTAGGTAGGTAAGAGGTATACTATTTGATTTACTGGTTTGCGAACAGATATTAAATAGGGTAGGTTACCAGAGGTTAGGAACAGGTTACCGTTTGATTTACCGGTCTGCGAACAGACATCAAACAGGGTAGGTGTAAAGGTTACCGTTTGATTTACCGGTCTGCTAGGCAGACATCAAACAAAGTTGGTTACCAGAAGGAATTAAGGTTACCGTTTGATTTACCGGTTTGCGAACAGACATTAAACAAGGAAGGTGTAAGGGTTTACCGTTTGATTTACCGGTTTGCGAACAGACATCAAACAGGGAGTAACTATTTGATTTACCGGTGCGTTTTAGGCTAGTTAAGTAATAAACTTAGAGTTTGTTAAAACACACATCAAAATAGGGGTGCGATAGAACTTTAGCCGTCAACTTCCTAAGCTTGCCAGCAGTTTCTGGAGCGAGTTCGGGCTGAAGCGAAACTTGCGGAAGTAGATTGCCAAGTTTGGAAGGAGGTAACTTTAGCCGTCAGTTTTCTAAGCAGACCAGCAATTATGGGAGAACCCTGGCTGAATTGTCTTGCTTTCAGAAACAGATTGCCAAGTTACCGTGAGGATTAGGTAGGGTAGTACTTTGACCGTTAGTTTCCTAAGCCGACCAGCAATTATGGGAGAACCCTGGCTGAGCCATCGAGCTTTTGGAAACAGATTGCCAAGTACTGGGTAACCAAGGTAGTGAGGTAGGTAACCAAGAGATTGAGTAGGCAGGCTTTTGTAGAGGCAGAGAGGTCGAAGGCAGAGGGATGGACAATTAGAGACTTTTTTGTGATAAGTTTCTGAATTGAGACGTATTTAATGAATTGCGTACTTTTTGTAGTTTGCACGTTTTTGAGGGGTTTAGGAGAGGGACGTTGTCCGACGAGAGAGGCCAAAACACGTGTTTTTAAGGGCCTCGGTCGGAGGTGCAAGCGGCACCAATTTACGGTTTGTGTGCAAAATAGTAACGTGAGCAAACGTTGCACTAGGACCGTAAGGTCAGAGGTTGAGCATGCGTGGAGATTTAAAAAGTACCTAGGGCGGAGCCCGAAGGGGACCCGTATTTTGAAAAGAAAGATTATTGGCTTTGCACACGATTTTGGGTGCAGATGACCTCGGAAGAGTTCTACTCTGAGGGGTGGAGCGACTAACTATTGGAACGAGCCATGCCATTAACACTTAGATTGGCTAGAACAAGGTGCCTTGGGCGGAGCCAGGCAAAAGATAAGATTTTGTGTGTGCGCATGCGTGTGCGTGTGATGTGTAGTTTTTGAGTTTAGGTGTGTGAGCCCCTTTTTCTGGAAGAATGATATTACATTGAGATATTACAGAGAATGGTACAAATAGTATTTTAAACTATAAACATATACTAAACATAAAAGATTTCAAGTAATAAACTTGAAAGGTTTTATACATAATGAACTCAAGACCCTTCAACAGTTTATCTTACTTGTTTTTGACTAAAGACACACATATATATTTAATGTTCTGAAGAACGAAAAAGAATCTTCTTTTAGAAGCAAAAATGACATTTTAAAGATACACAAACTATATGGGTTTTTTTAACAGTATTTTACCACTAATAATAATAATTTAACTTGTTAAAAGACTACATCAATATAGAAAAAAAACTAAGCTTTTGTATCGAACCAGAAGGGGAGAATGTTTATTTTAACTGCTGTTGACCTACAGGTCAGAAAGGGGGAACTTGGTGAAGGCAGACAGGATGTCTGGTTTCCAGCTAGGAAAAAAAAGAACACTCAACACGAATTTGTATTTTAAAAGAAGTAAATGAAATACGAATTCTGTTGCAGTTTTTAAAAAAAATAAAAAAAAGAAATAATTATTCGCAAAATAGTTTGCGAATTTGCGGCTCCACTACAGTCCTTCCTCCTAGGGAAAGAAAAATTTTAACTGTAAGGCAAAAATTTAGATTTTAACTGTAAGGCAAAAATTTTTCGTACTAACTACAAAGAAAAAAAAAATTCCAAAATTAAATTTTAACGATAGTTTCTAGATCTAGTAACTCTTTGATTGAGATGAGGTGAATCATCATCTTGTGGTTTCTCGTTAAAAGTTATTTCACCAGAAGCAGCTCGATAAGTAGCATTAAGAGCTGGACTATTTGATTGTACACCTGCAATGATTGTTGGCTTAAAACATATGGTTTTGATACAGTTTGAATTACACCATTTATTTTTATGTTTACAACAATTAAACTTAAAACTACAATACACACAAAGAAATATTAGAATAGTAAACATGATTATATAAGTTAAAATAGAATAAGAAAATACATGATTACTTTGTTTTATTTGCCATTCTTGTTCATTAATTAATTTTTTAACATCTTTAACACGATGGCTGGCATATTGTAAATTTGTAACTTTGTGTATGATATGATTTAACGGCAAAGTAAATTCCATATTTTTAATATTGATTTTTGAGTTTGAGAATATACAACAATCAATGCTATTATTTAGTAGTGGAAGTAAATTTTTACTTGTACTGTTACTTACATATATTTTTTGAGAATTGATTAAGGAATTTGGACCATAAGCTTTACAGTTTTTATTTAAAGTTAATTTTCCAGTTTTATGAATTAAAACAGTTTTTGACACATCATTTCCACAAACTATTGTTAATTTTTTTGGGAATGGCGAAGCAAATAGCCATTTATTATTATTTAATGAAATCCATAAAATATTTTTTAATTCTACTATATGTTTGTTATAATCTGCTGGAATTGATTTAACAAAATCAATAAGTTTTACTTCACAGTTTTCATTACTATGTGTAGGTTTTAATGGAAATGTTTGTTTGCAAACCCTTGAAAATGAAGTTAATTCCTTACAAGTATCAAACATATGTTTATCAATTTTACCATAATATTGTTTCGATACTTTAATAATTAAATACGGATTTTGAGGCTGTATAAAGAAATACTTATTGTTTTTAAGCTCAGTTGGAAATGGAATTAATTTATACATATTAAATTTTAAACCATCAGTCAAAGGTAAACTAATAACATAACCAAGAATTTTTTGATTGATGAAAACATTTAAATCTACAATTTTTAATAATGCATAACCTATTGAAGAGCCAGGTGGAATGGGTAATGACATGCCTTGTGGAATCACAGAGGCGCTTAATTTAAAATGTTTTAATATCTCTTTAGGAGTAATTACATGAGGAGATAAAATACCAGATTGAGCATTTAGAATGGATTGTAACAAAATTTCAAATGCGACATTTAATTCTTTTAACATAAGTGAAATAGAATGCAGATAATTATCCCATTCGACCTTTACTTCAAGTTTGTTTATTGAATGCATAAATGTTTGACTACGAGCATTAATTTCTTTTTTAACATTTTTTAAACCTTTTTGTAAAACTTGTTCATTATGTTCAATAGACAACACAGTATTATTAATAGTTTTTAAAGTGGCTTTTACAATAGTTATTGATTTTTTAGTTAATTTTAAAAAGTTTGACTGTTTATTTTTTAATTTATTAATTTGTTTTGTATAGTAAGTAGCATTTTGAGAATTTAAAGTACCAAACAAAATTTTTGATATTTCACCAATAAAATTAAATATTCCTTTTTTGTTTTTTACCTTGGTTTTGACAATTTGATTTATGATTGAATTAGTTTGCTTAACCTTGTGTAGTTTTTGGATAAGTACGTTTAATCGAGGTTCTCGACGAGAACGATCGGAATAGATAACTTTTGATTTGTATAGTTTGTTTGCTGTTCCCAAGTAGGTGGAGACACGGTGCAAAGTTTGTTCATAATTGGACAGATTAACAAAGGTCACAAGCTTCCATTGTTTGTTATATAAAACTGCTTCTCCTAAGAAGTCATAATATATACCAACAGTATTTGTTATTGTCTGAATTTGAGAGCTAGTGACATTTGCTGTCTGGATAATCGGAAGAATTACCGCCAAGCAAGCAAGCAACGAGAGAGGATGTCTCATGATGGCTGCGAACAAAAATGGAAACTACATTACTTACTAATAGTATTTACTAATAATATAACTTTAACCTATTAGCATGAACTACAAATGTTTTTTTTTGATTAGCAATAGTACAATTAACACCTTTAACTTTAACTACTTTGTATGGACCGATCCACTGTGAACCCAATTTTTTGGATCGTCCTTTTCTAACAGATTTGTCTTTAAGTAACACTTGATCGCCTTCTTTAAACAATTGTTCTTTATGAGAGGCGGTCTTATCATATTGTACTTTGTTTTTAACCTTAGCTTGTTTCAGTTTTGATCTAGCTAACTCGTAACTGTTCTGAAGCTTCTGCTTTAGGGTTTTGATGTAATCATCATACGCGTAATTAATGTCGGTAGATTGTTTTTGTAATATACCAGGGATGTTAGCCATCTGGCCAAACATCAACTCGTGTGGAGTATAGTTAGTTACTGAATGTGGAGTTGTATTGTAAGCAAAAGCAGCGTATGGCAACCAGACGTCCCAGTCCAGTTGGTTTTTAGACACATAATGCCTCAGATACTTAGCAAGAGATTTATGAACTCTTTCAACGAAGTTAGCTTGAGGGTGGAATGCATTAGTATGTAGTTTCTGAATCTGGAACATGCGACACATTTTCTTAAAGGTATTGCTCATAAAATTAGTACCTTGATTGGTTAAAATGGTTTGAGGTATACCGAAAACACAAACAAATTTTGTCACAAATGCTTCAGCTACGGTTTCTGCATCTTGTTGCTGTAGGGGAATGGTTACTAAATATTTTGATAATTTATCTTGGCATGTTAAGATGTATTTGTTTCCGAGAGAACTCTCAGGAAACGGCCCTACAAGATTTAAAGCACATTTTTCAAATACTACATCAGGAGTGGTGGTCAAAACCATAGGAAGTTTGACATTAGGTTGGGTGAGTTTGTTCTTTTGACACGACTCACATTTCTTTATGTATTTTTCGACATCGGTGTTTAGTCTTTTTCAAGATTTCGGATCGATATTGTTTAATTCTAAGTACGATTTGATTTTAGCTATAGTTTGATGAATACCTTGGTGTCCACCGGCAGGAAGGTTGTGAAACTTTTTCAGAATCCTACTTTTTGTTTTTTCGTCAAGGGTAGAAGGTTGACCTTCTGGATTGGGGTTTAAATATGCAATACGACTCAATGCATCAGCATTGGTATTACGGACACTTGCTTTATAAACAATCTTATAATTATATTTTTTTAACTTAATTTTCCATCTTAAAAGTCTACTACTAGGATCTTTTACACTAAACACCCAAAGTAAAGGTTTATGATCAGTCACAAAGGTGGTTTCTTTTCCAAAGATGTATGGGCGGAATAGTTTGGCAGCCCAAACTATCGCAAGTAATTTACGTTCGGTTGTGGAGTAATTTTTTTCAGCATTATTAAGTGTACGACTAGCGTAAGCGATTGGTTTGTTTTGGCCAATTTGGCCCTGGGACAAGATAGCTCCAATTGCGACTTCTGAGGCGTCACAGGTAATAATAAAGGGACGGCTCATGTCAGGATATTGAAGGAGAGGTGGTGTTGTTAATTTTTTCTTCAAAGTCTGGAACGCTAGTTCTTGTTTAGTTTTCCACTTGAATGGAACATTTTTCTTTAACAAAAGGGTGAGAGGTTTGGCTATATTGTTATAGCCTTTAATAAATCTACGGTAATAAGAACTTAATTTTAAAAATTCACGCAATTGCTTGACATTTTTCGGATGCGGAAAATGTAACACTTTCTCAATTAAGCGAGGGTCTGGCTTCAGACCTTGATCTGTTATTTGATGTCCTAAATATGTTATTTCCTTCCTAAGAAATTTACACTTATCAGGCTGAAGTTTGAGGTTATAGGTTCGAAACCTATCAAATACAAGTTTTAATTTTGACATATGTTCCTTTAAGTTTTTACTATAGATACAACAATCGTTTAAATACGAAAAATACTTTAATCCTTGCAATCCGGATAGAACAATATTCATTATTTTCTGAAATGTTGCGGGAGCACCGCATAATCCAAAGCTCATGCGATTATACTCGTAATGACCATATGGTGTACTGAAGGCGGTCTTACTACGGTCTTCAGGTTTAATTCTAATCTGTTGGTACGAACTGGCTAAATCCAAGGTCGTAAAGTATTTCGATTGCCCTAACTGATCTAGTATTTCTGTAATATTTGGTAAAGGAAAGCTATTTCCAATAGTAATTTGATTAAGCTTACGAAAATCTAAACATATACGAATCTTAGGTTTGCCTGATGCGTTCATCTTTTTCGGCACTATTAATATCGGAAAATTCCAAGGACTCTTGCTTGGGGAAATTATACCTTTATTTAACATCTTATCGATTTGATTTTGTACTTTTGCCTTATGTACCTCGGGAATACGGTACGGTTTCTGAGTCACGACTGTACCTCGTTTGTCGGGATGAATGGGGATGCTATGTTGAATCACATCAGTATAGGAGAGTTTGTCTCCCTTTAAATAAAATAAATTATGATATTCTTCACAATGCGACAGTATTAACGCTTTTTCTTTTGGATTCAAATGGTCTAATCGCAAGTTTTGCCTAAGTAATTCTAAACGCGATTTTAATCCTTTAGTTTGACTTGCATTGTCAGATTTGCTCAATGCATAAACACTATGAGATTTTGTCATATCAAGAAGTGGTTCAAAATCTAAAGAGATTGGAGGAATTTGTACGTTTACCTCATTTTCAGTTAAATTCAAAATGCTAGTTACACATTTGTTATTGGATGCTTTAACTATAGCGTCTGGCAGGAATACACCGTCTGCCAAAGTACGTTTGAACAAAAATCCTATCCCATTATTTTCAGTCTTAACTTTAATTAGCTTTTCAGTACGTGCTGGGATCTTTACTTTAGTTCCTACATTAATTTTTAATTTAGCTTGTCCGTCATACGAAATTACACAATGATGTTCAAGAAGAAAATCTCTGCCTATTATGCCGGCTACATTAGGAGGTAATAAGTCACTACGCATTACATGAAAAGTATGAGTCACTCTATTCTTGCCTATTTTTAATCTAAGATCTAATGTACCTAAAGTATGGGCATGAAAATTATTGAATCCATGCACTGGGGTGGAGTCACATTTATGTATTTTTTTTAACATTGACTCACGTAAATGGCTATACTTAATAAGTGATAGATCTGAGCCTGAATTTAATAACATTTTGTAATTCTTATTTAAATTTATCATTCGTACTTTAATTTTACCCTTTTTATCGATTATACTTTTAGTGGAACATTCGCATAATTGTGCGTAACGTTCAATTGTATTAGACTTAACAGAATTTCGATTAGGTTTCTGAGGTGGGGACACCTTTGTACAATTATCACTCGTTTGTTCAGTGGAACAAAGGAAAATTTTCTTAACATTATCATTTTGATTTTTATTACTATTAACACGTTTCTCTAATTTAACTTTTGAGGAGTTGTGTTTTGATAAACAACATAAAGACTTATTCTTGCTACAAGATTTTGGCTTGGTGCTGTGGTCAGCACGGCATTTCTCTTTCAATTCACAATCATGCGTGTCAACGACGGGATGACGACGCGGTGAGACATTATTCGGTTTTGGTTGCGGAGAAAGTTTGCGCGGTGTACGGCGCTGGGGACACACATACACTGGGCGACGCGGAGAAGGGCTACGCGCTGGGCGATGTTGAGTGCGACGCGGAGAATGACTATGCGATCGGCGACGCTGAGTGCGACGCGGAGAATGAGTACACGCTGGGCGATGACACTGAGGATGGCGCGGAGAAGGATCTCGCGCTGGGCGACGCTGAATGCGACGCGGGGAACGGCTTTGCGTTTTGCGGCAACGAGAACTACGCGGGGAAGGACTGCGCGTTTGGCGGTGATGAGAACAACGCGGAGAACTCGTGTTCTTTTGGGTACAAACATGGATACGCTTCTTCGCACAAGTATGGGTACGCTTTTCACGACAATGATAGGAGTGTGTACAACGTAAAGCACAACAAGAATTGGAATCCTCAAATTTATCACTATTTTCACTACAATGTTTATCATGCGGTTCTTCATGCGAGTTTACTGAATGATCACAATTTTTTTAAACAATGAACCTTTTTCTTAAAATTTTTACTATCCTTACGGGAATGAGAAGAGTTATGAGAATTTCTAGATTTACTTTTAGAATGCTTTTTCTGGGAAAATTTCCGATTTCCTTTTTTCTCTGACTTATGGTTATGATTTGAAGAACTTGCCCTATTTTCATTTTTAGAATCTAATGGCTTTCGTCTCTGAGACAATATGTGCGATTCTTTAACTAGAGCGAAATCTACTAATTGAGCGAAACTATCATCTTCTGTACTTTTACCACGAATTACTGTTTGAATGCGGGGATCGCTAATTCCCTGGACAAAAGATGCTTTTGTCAACTGATCAATAAGTGAATGAGCACCAGCTCTTTCAGTTTCACGACATATTTTCGAAGCAGCAGCTTTCAGATCAGCTCGAATTGTATTTAACTTGCTAGCCCATGAGCTAATACTCTCATTTTTGCCTTGCCTGGCAGAAAACAATAAACAAGCATAATAATCAATAGATCTATGTGTAGCATAATTCTCTTCTAAAATTGTCTTAACTGCTTCCCAAGTATCTACGTTCAATCTAACTAAAATACGATTTCTAGGTTCTCCTAAAATTTTCGACTTAATAAACTTCAATAATACAGGCTTATCACGGGGGTTAACTAACCCTTGAGCAATTTCACAACTATCAATAAATTGCCTCAACTTAGAACGATCTCCTGTAAATGGTTCTGCAATAACCTGAATTGCCTGAGAAACTTTAACATATTCTGGCTGTACGTTACTTCCGTCAGCTTCTGCCATGATTAAAATTCAAATTACGTTTCTATGTGGAAACAACAAATTAAATAAATGAATGAACCTCTTAGATTTGCGAAAACTCGAAGGTTTGAGCAATAATGGTTTCTGAGAGGAATTTCTCACTTAACCTAACTAAATCTAAATTTACGATGGGTTTATCACCTGTATGGGGCTTTAAATGCCTAATTTCAACACTAAAATGCACTGCACTTATTTAAACACTAATGAACTGAAATCACTAATGTGCGTTTGGCGTCACGATACAGTGAGCAGGATGTTTTGCTGATTGATGGCCAGTCAAACAACAAAAGCGTCCTTTTCCCTTTTTCGCTTCCGCCAAGGAGGATGGAATGAAAGTTAAACAGATGGAAAAACTTTCAGCACACAATAAATACCACACATGCAAAATGCACATGCACAAAACATAGTTCACTTAAATAACTTAAACTGGTATCAAAGTTTACGATGTCACAATTATTCCTGATATCCTAAGGCTGTGCAAAAAGTTCACGATATCCTAGGTTGTTCAAGATATCCTAAGTTGTTAAAGATATCCTAGATTGTTCAAGATATCCCACAAAGCTGACACCAAATTATGTGGCGGGCCGGCGGTATGCGTTTGCGTAGACCGGCACCCACACAAGAGAGTTTTGTAATTTACCAAAATACTTTTATTTAGTTAACCAAAGTTTTTGCAAAACACCAACTATAACTTGAGCGGCAAAGTTATATTGGAAACAGGAACTCAGCTAACAAAACAGTTTGAAGAATTTTAGTATTACACGGTAGTGTTGGCCGTGGCCAAGACTTATTTTTTAATGGAAACAATGGAATCGTTATCCTGATTAAGATTTGATAACTAACAATCCTTTGGGATATCTTTTGAAACAAAACTCGACAAATATGTTCCGTGCAGTAAGCCTGCAGTTTATTGGCTTTAAGCAAATTATAAGAACCAGAGCCGGGGCGATAGTGTAAGTACTGTGTTTATATATAAAAGAGTTTTAACTTACGTGGCGACGTTCCAATAGGTAGTAAAAATAACTTACTAAAAATTACTGATAAATAAACAAACTTGATTGTAGCACTTTTCATAAAATAAAACAAAACTGCACTAGACTGGGAGGGCACGAATCAGTCCTAGTGGGTAGGTAGGTAAGAGGTATACTATTTGATTTACTGGTTTGCGAACAGATATTAAATAGGGTAGGTTACCAGAGGTTAGGAACAGGTTACCGTTTGATTTACCGGTCTGCGAACAGACATCAAACAGGGTAGGTGTAAAGGTTACCGTTTGATCTACCGGTCTGCTAGGCAGACATCAAACAAAGTTGGTTACCAGAAGGAATTAAGGTTACCGTTTGATTTACCGGTCTGCGAACAGACATTAAACAAGGAAGGTGTAAGGGTTTACCGTTTGATCTACCGGTCTGCGAACAGACATCAAACAGGGAGTAACTATTTGATTTACCGGTGCGTTTTAGGCTAGTTAAGCAATAAACTTAGAGTTTGTTAAAACACACATCAAAATAGGGGTGCGACAGAACTTTAGCCGTCAACTTCCTAAGCTTGCCAGCAGTTTCTGGAGCGAGTCCGGGCTGAAGCGAAACTTGCGGAAGTAGATTGCCAAGTTTGGAAGGAGGTAACTTTAGCCGTCAGTTTCCTAAGCAGACCAGCAATTATGGGAGAACCCTGGCTGAACCGTCTTGCTTTCAGAAACAGATTGCCAAGTTACCGTGAGGATTAGGTAGGGTAGTACTTTGACCGTTAGTTTCCTAAGCCGACCAGCAATTATGGGAGAACCCTGGCTGAGCCATCGAGCTTTTGGAAACAGATTGCCAAGTACTGGGTAACCAAGGTAGTGAGGTAGGTAACCAAGAGATTGAGTAGGCAGGCTTCCGTAGAGGCAGAGAGGTCGAAGGCAGAGGGATGGACAATTAGAGACTTTTTTGTGATAAGTTTCTGAATTGAGACGTATTTAACGAATTGCGTACTTTTCGTAGTTTGCACGTCTTTGAGGGGTTTAGGAGAGGGACGTTGTCCGACGAGAGAGGCCAAAACACGTGTTTTTAAGGGCCTCGGTCGGAGGTGCAAGCGGCACCAATTTACGGTTTGTGTGCAAAATAGTAACGTGAGCAAACGTTGCACTAGGACCGTAAGGTCAGAGGTTGAGCATGCGTGGAGATTTAAAAAGTACCTAGGGCGGAGCCCGAAGGGGACCCGTATTTTGAAAAGAAAGATTATTGGCTTTGCACACGATTTCGGGTGCAGATGACCTCGGAAGAGTTCCACTCTGAGGGGTGGAGCGACTAACTATTGGAACGAGCCATGCCATTAACACCTAGATTGGCTAGAACAAGGTGCCTTGGGCGGAGCCAGGCAAAAGATAAGATTTTGTGTGTGCGCATGCGTGTGCGTGTGATGTGTAGTTCTTGAGTTTAGGTGTGTGAGCCCCTTTTTCTGGAAGAATGATATTACATCGAGATATTACAGAGAATGGTACAAATAGTATTTTAAACTATAAACATATACTAAACATAAAAGATTTCAAGTAATAAACTTGAAAGGTTTTATACATAATGAACTCAAGACCCTTCAACAGTTTATCTTACTTGTTTTTGACTAAAGACACACATATATATTTAATGTTCTGAAGAACGAAAAAGAATCTTCTTTCAGAAGCAAAAATGACATTTTAAAGATACACAAACTATATGGGTTTTCTTAACAGTATTTTACCACTAATAATAATAATCTAACTTGTTAAAAGACTACATCAATATAGAAAAAAAACTAAGCTTCTGTATCGAACCAGAAGGGGAGAATGTTTATTTTAACTGCTGTTGACCTACAGGTCAGAAAGGGGGAACTCGGTGAAGGCAGACAGGATGTCTGGTTTCCAGCTAGGAAAAAAAAGAACACTCAACACGAATTTGTATTTTAAAAGAAGTAAATGAAATACGAATTCTGTTGCAGTTTTTAAAAAAAATAAAAAAAAGAAATAATTATTCGCAAAAATAGTTTGCGAATTTGCGGCTCCACTACAGCACCAATTTTAACTTCTTCCTACAATTTCAGTACATAAAGAGAGAGGAAAACTAGCTTGTATAAGCCACAATTATCCTAAAACTATTTTTGAGTCTTAGCTGGGTGGAAACGATCGAAATGAAAATGCTACTATTACACTTGGATATAACTTTGGTTTAGCACAAATGGTTCTTTTCAAAAGGATCAAGTCAGCACGTCACAGAATCACGTCGAAAGTTTGCGGCTGGTAGAGAAAACGTCACTGATGTGGAGCGAACTGGCCGACCCAGTATGGCATCAACAGACTTGAATCATCATCAAGTGCGGAAATCATCGACCACCCTCCCTACAACCTGGACCTCACTCCAAGCGACCTTCACCTGTTTTCACACTTGAAGGAGCACCTAAGAAGCAGTCACTTCACTTCAGACGAGGAGGTGAAACACTTTGTGAGAACGTGGTTAAACACGTAAGGACAGGATTTTTACCAGGAGGGAGTCTTTGAACTCATTCCACGATGCGACAAGTGTCTCAACCGATGCAGACTTTGTAACCTTACTGTCTGATCACCCCTCGCATCTTTAATATAATCGTTTAAGAAAATAACTTTGTCAGCGAATGAACTTTTTGACAACATTTACGTGAATACAAATCCTGGCATCTATTATTCCTACGTCCATTATACTCCTCTTCGTTGCCGACTACATGTCGCTCCTCATACTCATTTATAAATCATTTATTCAATACTTCATTATTCTTCATATTCGTTTAATAAGAAAAAAGCCTTTTTCTTTAAAAAGTAGGATTAGACAACTATTTTGGCCAAGGCCAAAAGTTTGGAAACAAAATTAAAAGTACTGAAAAAATAACAAAGACATATTGGTTTAATACTAAGATTTGTATTTTATTAGTAGAATATAAATATTAAACATGTATGTACAGAATGGAACTAAAAATATCACATTATCTTAGCAGTGTGTAAGAACACAAACTAACTGATTCTTCGTCAATATAACCGCCCTTGTCGTTTATGACGGCTTTGCAATTCATCCCACAAAAGTTTGATGGTACTCAAACCAGGCGACTGTGGAGGCCAAACGATTATTGACAGCACACCTTCGTCATGTTTTTGTTCCAGGTAATCCTTACAAAGCCGAGAACTATGAATCATTGTCTTGCTGGAACACGGAGGGAGCTCCATTCAATCTAATATCACATGGTATAGCACGCTTCTGTAAGACTGCTTTGTAACTTTCTTTTTAAAGAATATCCTCTACCTGAAACAAATCCCCGACTCCACACCTAGAAAATTATCCTCAGATCACAACGGAACCCTTACTATGCTTTACCGTGGGCATCAAACACCGAGGCAACATCTTTTCCGAAGGGGGCCGCGATGGCTCAGTGGTAGAGCGCTCACCTCTGGAGCATAGGGTCCCGGGCTCAAACCCTGCTCCCGCCAAGTGAACTTTGTGGTGGACAAATACCGTGAGCGTGGGTTTTCTCGGGGTTTTCCCGTTTCTTCCCACTTTCTTCATTCCACCATTTCATTCATTTCTCATAAGCACCGTCTCCTTTAGCCTAACCGGCAAAACCGTGGGAAGTAAAGCTCACAGATTTCATTTCATCTTTTCCGAACGTGAACGGCGAACGTCAACCTTGCGTTTTGATCCATGGCAGCTCAAACTTTGATTCGTCGGCCCAGAAAACATTATCCACTGGTCTAACGTCCAATGTTGATGCTCTGCAGCCCAAGCTAGCAGTTTCCTCTGGTTTTGAAGGCGCAGCAATGTTTTTTAATGGCTACATGTCCCTTTAATCCAACAGCAAGAAGTCTTCTTTTCACTGTTGTTAGAGACACAGACTTTACCAACCCCTATTCACCTCGGCGCGGATTTCGGGTGTTGTTAATCGTCTGTTACGTTTACTTGTAACTATGATGTGCCTATCCTCCGCAGTAGCTGTCGCTTTAGGCCATCCAGTTCGTTTAAGGTCTTCTAGGCGATGAGTGGACCTGAAATGTGTAATAGTTGAGTAGACACCTTTCAGTGATACTCGAAGTTGTGATGCAATCTCACGTAGCTTTTCCCCTTCCTTGTGAAGTGTAATGATAGCACTAGGAATGCGCACGAGACGAGTCGAGACAGGATTTTCCTGACAAAATTCGAGTCGAGACACGGCTCTTCCAATAGAGAAGTATACATTTTTCGAGTCGAGACATGATTTTTACAACACATTTTCGAGACGAGACAGCCACAAATCTTGTCTCGTGCGCATCCCTAAGTACTACGGGTAGCAAGACTAATTTATACTCTTCTTACCATTTCTGAAAAAAGTGTAAAAAAGGATATTACTCTTTCTTTATGCGACTGTTAACATTGCATTATCCGTAATCCCTTTTAACTATTTTACTTACCAGTAGTGCCGTCATAACAAAGAAAGATAACATAGTTAATATAAAACACAAAGAGCACAATGAAATTACAGGAAATGTCATCAGAAAGCATTGGTCATCTATCCCCTCTGAATTTTGCGTAAATCACTAAAAAAAACAGCATCATTGTGCTAATAACTGTAATTATGTTTATTTTTCGAAAACCTCTCTCATCCTTCTCTTCGTATAACAAGTTGACATACATAATAAATTTATTTGTTACTGAAACAGAACCTACAATCACTGTTCCCCACGAAATTCACAAATGATTTGGGAAATTTGTTTTTGTTTCCAAACTTTTGGTCTTGGGTGTATGAAACAACACCCAACGGTGTTAGTATAAAGACTCCTCATCGTGTCCCTTTGTGGATTTAACAACTGCCATTGTAACACTTCATTCCAAAGTGCGAGGGAGTTGCTTAACAACAGGCTTATGACAAAATTTAACCCATTTGGGTAACAGAGTAATTGTGTTGTGTTAACAAAGCCATTTTTTTAGTGTATAGTTTTATATGGTTGACTAACATTATACTGATTGCAGCCCACATAACTTACTAACGGTAGATTATTTTGTACAGCCCGTGTAACTATTAATAGTGTGTAATACCGAAAAACACAACTATATTTTACGAAAATGAAAAAGACTCACAGAAACTAAAAGATACGGTGATGATGAAATGAAAGATAATGGTGGAATGAAAACAATGGGTGGAAACACGAGAACCCTTAGAAAATCCACCACACGATGTTTGTTCACCACGAAGTTTATTTGTGCGGACTGGGAGAAAAACTCGAGAAACCATATCAACTTAACTAACTCTATGGCCTATGGAATCCGGAAGTTCAATGCCGCGTTAACAGAAGCTTTCCACTGACTTCTATCCTTAGCCAACTCCAGTTTCTACTTTGTATTTCTATTTCTGCGAGATCCATCTTAATATTGTCCTCACATCTGCGCCTACGTCTTCCTAATGGTCGTTTTCCGATTGGATTTCCAATTAAGACTTCGAAAGCATTCTACTTTCTTTCACTCTGGTTACCTGCCCTGCCCATCTGAGCCTCCTAGATTTGATGACCCTAACAATGCTCGATAAAGGGTATAAATGATGTAGTTTCCTCGTTATAAAGTTTCCGCCATTCCGCATTCCCGTTCCTCCAGGGTGTAAATTGGGTCCGAATATTCGTCTCAGGATTTTATTCTCAGTTAGATTTTCAGTAATGGCAACACTGCTATACATATACTCGGGAACAAACCAATTCATTATAATTCATTGGTAGGTTAGATGCCGACACTCTCTCAGAGCACATGAACTCGCCTGCCCTTCCTTCCATGTGCGCGCAGCGCCAGCAGTTTGAAGGCAGTTTTGAGTGCTTGTGGACTACAGTCTCGCTGCGTGAGGGCTCGCGGAATACAGCCATGTTTACGAAGCAAAATCAGAGGAGCTGGTTGAAAATTGAATGCGCTAGAGGTAGAAATGCAAAGCAATGCTACGAAGTATTGCAAGATGTTTGCGATGCAAGTGCTTTATCATACCGTACAGTAGCAAGGTGGGTCAAAGCACTTAATGACGGACGACAAAATGTCACAGATATGCCTCGCTCCGATCATCCTCCTGTAAGTGAAGAAGATGTGCAGAACGCGAACGCGTTAGTGCTAGCGAATCAGAACGCCACGATTCGTCAATTGACCAACGATACAGGACTAGCGCATTTGACTGTGCTGAAAATCCTGAAGAGGAACCTGGGATTGCGTAAATCGCCTCAAGGTGGATTCCACATCATCTGACTGAACAACACAAGTGGCTGCGATATGATGCCGCTCCAACACACTTGCAGCGGCATCAACGTAAAGGTGAGGCCTTCTTACGGCGGATCATTGCTATTGATGAGACCTGGGATAAAGCGTAAGAACCACAGCTGAAACGGCAATCAAACGAGTGGCGTCATCCTGGGTCACCGAGAAAAACAACAGTTCGGAATACTCCAACCAACGTGAAAGCTATGCTCATCATTGCAAACGACTAAGATGGTGTAATCACAAAGAATATAACCATACCGTCCGCCAAGGACACACTGTTAGTGCAGAACACTACTGCAATTTTTCGCAAAACAATTTGCGAGCAGCTGTAAGACGAATGACGCCACTTCCTGACGAACCCACCCATCATTCTGTATCACAATGCAAAGGCACCTTCAGTAGGCGCGGTCACTGATTTGTTGCATCGTTGGGGCTGGGAAGTGTTGCATCATTCCTCGTATTCTCCAGATTTAAGTCCCTGAGACTACGACCTCTTTCCGAAGATGAAGGAACTACTTCGTGGGACACGCTTCCGTACAGCTGATGATCTCCTTTGGGCGACCGATCGCTCCATCCGCACAATCCAGAGATTAGACACTGCAAACGGTATCCAGCGGCTTCCACATTGTTGTGAACGCGAAATTCACAATGCTGGTGATTACATCGAGGGCCTGTAAAACTTCGAACCTTCTAAGTACTCTACTTCTCAAGATATACCGTTGTTGCCAGTACTAAAAATCCAACCCTTGTATTTTCAGTCTTTGTTCTTCCCTCAAAGTAAGCGACCATGTTTCACAACCATACAGTACCACATGCATGATATTTGTTTTATATATTTTAAGCTTGAAATTCCACGACAGAATTCGCGACGACGAAAGATTTTGAACTGAATAACGACACGAATTCCCTGCTTACAGTCGATATTTAATTTCTTCTTGGATATGGTTTTGGTTTGCTAATACTGATATTAGATAATTGAAAGTATCCACTTTATCAAAAGTATTATTTGATATTTTGACGCATCAATAATTTACAGTATTATGATCCCGTCGAAACTCCATGTACTTAGTTTTCTCTGCATTTACTTCTAAACCCACGTCTCTGAAAGAGTTTAATAAGACCTCTGCATATCAACTTAAACAAAACAAAAAAATCTCGAGAGTGTTATCCATAACAAAAACCATCTATCTAGTCTAAACAAAACTAAAATAAGATAATAATTGGGTACAAAAAAGCCTGTCTCGTTGATTTTCATGAAACTAGGAAGAAATATTGAGTATTACAATAACACGTCTGTTTTCAGCTGTGAGTGAAATGACAAATATACGCAAGAAATAAAATAAAATAAAATAAAGAAATAAAGACATCACTCCGAAGGATAATGCTAACACAGAAAAAAATGCTATAATGTAAACAGGTTTTTGTTGCAAAAGGACAAAAAAAAAAAAAAATGAACAAAAGGCGATATAAAAACATAGAACAAAGAAAGGCACAAAGTTCGAAAAGGATTTTACTAGATACACACTAATTTCTCTCTAGATTAAAGTGGGATAAAAAATGAACCTTCAGAATATTTTGCTGAGAACATGGCTGCAACTAAAACAAAGGTCGAATGCAAAAGGACAAATAAGAAAAATCTACAGAAAGAACAAAAAGTAAACAACACTGTGCACAAAGGACATAACATCAAAACAAGCGCAACCAAGAAGAACGAATGAAATGTGGAACAGAAAGAAATAACTACACTAAACACTTTCTTGTAGAAGACAGAGTACAGTCTTGTTTACTAGAAATGGCCACCTTCCTTTACATCGTGCATTTACTGAAGAGAATTGTATAATATACAGGATAAGCACATTATTATATTTTGCTATTTATTTAAAGACAATTTAATATCTGTTTTTCCCAGGTATTTATTCACTGCGATCATTTTCCTCAGTCAGAGATCTTCACAGAACTCTTCAAGAACCAACGTTCTTATTTTTAGTTTCAGTTGTCTTAACATGTGATTTCAATTGTTTCCACTTTCGTGCTTAACATGCAGTCAGTGTGTTCTTATTAGAAGCATGAGCGTCACCGCTAGAAGGAGGCAAAGGTACGATATAATCTGTTACTTAACAATATATATAGATATAAAGGTAACAAAGTAAGTTCTGTCGCTTTTTGTGGAGGTCTATGTTCAATTGGCCCTCACACCGTAAGTTGAATGCGAATAGAGATAAAGCGGCCTGTTGTTGGTGTGGGTATATTCAACATACTACCTGGTTGTGGCAGTTCAGTTATACCGTGAACTTGCGTAAGGACAACATACTACTTGGTTGTGGCAGTTCAGTTATACCGTGAACTTGCGTAAGGACAGAGTGAACATGGGACATCCACAGAGCGTCATAAAGGCATGTATGCTGTACGAGTTCAAACTGGGGTCAAAACACCGCTGCAGCGGGGCGGGAAATATACCAGG